>NW_020884973.1:408459-490403 GCF_003945725.1 Corapipo altera
TCAGCTCTGCTCTGTCTCTGTGTGGGCAGCGGGGCCTTCAGCTCTGCCCTGTGCCCTCAGCACAGGCCTTATGCACAGGCCTTACCATGTACCTGCAGGTCACATGCACACACACAGTGAGTTGGTTCCAACCCATATCAATAATTCAGTGAGATTCGGATCCAGGATCTCACACCTGGAGCAACAAAGCATATAAGAAAAAAGTCCAAGTGCAGAGGTTCTGCACAGTTAATTATCACTTTTTATAAAAGTGAGAATGAAGCTGTGACAATCTGATGCCCATGGGAAATACATAACATGGGTGAAAAGCTACCTGTGATGAGAAAAGTCACTGCAGCCCAACTCGATGGCAGCTTTATGCCTCTTAACTGCTTCCAGAATCTGACAGTAATCGCCAGTGTCATGAGGGAGGGGTCACATCTCCTCTTGCTTGTGGCAGAAATCCACTAAGCAAGAAACTGCCACTGCAAAGCACATCTGTCTTCTGGTTATTTGGGTTTTTTAACAGCTTCTTTTGGCTACTTGTTAGTCCATCAGGGATAGGTATTTGCTGAGGTGTGCTCACCTCTGAGTACAGGTTCCAGGGAAAATGCTCAGCTGGATGTGGGGCTCAGCAGAGGCTGGCTTCAGGGACTCATGCAGTGGCATTTTCTCTATTTGGGGAATGAACCCCCAGAACAATTGAAACATCAAGTTTTCTATTTTTGAGCAGTTTTATGTTGTACATATATAGCCCCATCAAAGTCCTTCACAGATCTGTTCTTCCCTTTACATGCCCTTATTCATTGTTACTTTTTTCAGACTTGAAATACATTTTTTTCCGTTTCTTCTTTAAGCTTTTCACTATCTCTCCCCTACTCCTCTTTTCCTCACAGCATGTGTCCTACTCAACTTTCATTGCCTCTTTAAAAGTAGGACAATAAGAAACATCCTGCAGCCTTTCCCTGTCTCCCCTCCTAGTGCAGCTGAGGTTATTAAGTCATTGTTAGCAGTCCATTCATCGTCAACAACAGTGCTGAAAAGAGATGAAGTTCAGTGCTGGAGAACTTCCTTGGGTCAATCCTGAGAGCATCCTGAGAGCACTTCTGCAAGTCTGAGAGTGACCCGTGATCTTGGAGGAGTCTACTGTGTTTGCTGCTGTAGTTTATGTAACTGGGTTGGTTTACATTTAAAAATCTAGAGAAATAGGGGAAAGCTAGTTAAATAGAAAAGTGCAATAGAGCCTGTCAATGATATTTAGTAGTTGGGAGAGGCTCTTGTTGCTCTTTCATTAATTATATATTGCCTCAATTGTATACTACCCAATTTCAAACAGTGTGCAAGTAAACTGGTTCAAGTTAGTCCTTCGAGGTTCCATGGTTTCTTGGTTAGTTGTTGGTCTTCTCATAATTTGTAGCTCCATAGGAGGCTGGCTGTGACTTTGACCTGGGTGTGCATTGCTAACAAACACCAGTTTTGCCATCATGATGTCCAGAGTAAAGCCAAATCCTCCATTGTGCAGTCTGTGATAACTTCAATGTGCTTGTCTGTACTGGAAGTTGTTCTGGAAAAAGTCACTAATGATGTATTAGATTTCTGTAATCTTCCAAAGCTATTCCTGTGTTTTGTGAAGTTGATGATATGAATTGTGCCAACAGGCTCACAGAGGGCTGCGAGTCACTAGCTCTGAAAGGGGAAAAATATGTGGGGTCCTCCTGCTTCTCTTCATAAATTGTCCACAGGTCCTTCAATCCAACTACGCCCTACCATTGTCAGCAAGCAGGGAGACATTGGTAGAAATAAGAAAGCAGCACCTTCTCATGAATTAAAAGAATTGAAGTAAGGGGGGAATTTGAAGGAATTATAGCTGCTTTTGTTATGGCAGGACAATTGATATGTCAGGAAAAGGTTTAATCTGCCGATTACTTCCCTGCACTTACACAGCAAGGAAGTGGCAAACTGATGAACTGAGCTCTTTATTCCCAGCTCCCCTGGGCAGCATTAATAGAAAAGCATCTGTATTATCCAAACTAACTAAAGAGGTATTTGTGGTTCACCTGTCCTTAAACTGAATGCACCTCTAGTGACAAAAGTAATGTGGTAATTAGCGAGAACTTTAAAAAAAGTAATCCTAGCTGGTGAATAACTCTGGGAAACAACGGTGTGATATGAAGTACGTTTAGTTTGCAGGCAGTGGGGTCAGGGTGGAATTGTAGTGATGCAAATGGGCAGGACCTGAGCTCATTGGCACCAAATGGCTGTTAGTTTAGCTGGAGATTCTACTTTAGAGGGGTCTCTAAATCATCAATTACCTAAATACCAGACTTTCTAATTTACAGCATAATTTTTTGAAATTATAGTCAGCAGTTATCAAAAAGTAGGTTTTTTTCCTCCACACAATTTGCAGATGGCACAAATTACTTGGGACTAGTCAGATCCAGAGAAGTCTGAGAAACACAGAAGGGGCTAAATCACCTATGGTGAACAGGACAGAGACATGACCGGTGACCAAGGCAAGCTGATAAAACCCCTGCAATTTAAGCAGTAAATATCATTGCTTGGGACTAGGTAAGTTAAAATCACTCATGAGAAAGGCCTAGTTTTCATTTTGGTGTGAATAACTTTAAATCAAAGCAATAAAACCCACTGACTTTATGCACACACAAAGAGATCATATTGGATAAATATGTATACAATAGTACATTCATATTCTTGATACTGTAGCCACCTGTAATGCTGTGAGTGGTCTTATTATGCCACTTCTACAACCCAACAGAAGTGGAAGGGCTTCAGAGATCTGCAGTGGAAATAGATTTATGGTCAATAGCTGTGTTAGAAGACTGGTCAGGACTGGAGAGTGTCAGAAGATCCATAAAGAGAACTGTTCTAGAGATATTTGAAATAATGAACTGTACAAGGAGAATCCATCATATGTTCCTATTTATTCTTTATTATAGCCTAATAGCAAAGGAATAGTCAATAAAAATTACAAAAAATTAATATTAAGTGTTTTAAACCAGGCTAATCATAGAATACTACCAGGGCTTTCTTGAAGGTGTGTGTACTGAGAATATGTCATGCTGCATTTATTTTAACAAAGTGAGGAGACAAATCCTCCTGTTCAAAAGTGTAAATCTGTTCCAAATAGCTTGATTACGAGAAAAGCTTCTGCTATGGGGAATGTTATTCTCCAATTTGCTGTGATTTTTGCACCTTTGTGTGATGTGCTATTTTCCCCCAACCAATTTTAAGAGCTGATCATAGATTACATAAATCATTTATATGATTCATCATAGCAATTCTTTTATTACCAGAATATCCTATTTATTACATGTTATTTTGATTGATCTTTATAAAGTTCCTACTTAACCTTGTCTGTATATAAATAGAAAAGTGTTCTTCCAGTTGCTGTTATACAAAATCTGTAGTTCAGTGACTACAGTAGAAAACCAGAGTCCTGTGCAATTTATTTCACATCTGATTCTAGTCAAAATCACTTGGTCCCTTAAGCTACCCTCTCTGAGGGTAACAGTATGTATTTTGCAGCAGATTTACGAATGTTTCTGAAGTATCAATCCAAAAGCTGAGACAGATATGCTGTCTCGGTTTAATGAGAGAGAAATGTTCCGTCAGGAGGGCAGGATATGGGAAAAACAACCAAGCTCCTCCCTCCGAGTAATTACAGCTTTGAAATTAAGGGGCTGCAGTCGAAAGGTGTGGAAAAGAAAAATAACAGCTCTTTACTAAAGAATATATATATATATGCACACATATATAGGCAACACAAGGAACAAACAAGCAACAATCCCACTTCCCAACTTTCACTGAAAACAATTAAAACAATTAAGCCCTTTTTGCCTTTCGGCGCAGTTACAACCATAGCCAGCAGGGGGCGCTGGCGCCTCGGGAGGCGGAGCTGCAAAGTCACTCCATGGCCGGCAGAGGGCGCTGCGGATCCAGCCCGCGGCGCTGGGCGGCGGCTCCGAGGGGCCGAGTGTGGGGCTGTCCGTCTGTCCGTCTGTCCAGCCAAGAGCAGCAGGAGCCAGGGAAAAAGGGGAAAACTCACACGATGCTGGCAGTCTCCGTGACAGCAGAGGTATCGCGCAGCCCCTCTATCACCGGCGCCGCAGGGACTTTTTCACTGGAGAACGAAGCGGAGCTTCCCCTCCGGAGGAGGAGGCGCGGGCCGCTGCCAGCACGGGAAGGGAGGACAGGAGGAAGGGTGATTTACTCCTGTGGACTCACGCTGTTAAAGGCGGGCTCTGGCCACGGCCCTCTTTCTTTGCCGATGGGAGTAAGCTGCTGCCAACACGGAGAAAGAGGGAGGAAAAAAACAGGTGCCGGCAAGGACTCTCCTCCCGACGACCTCCACTGGACCAGCAATCCCACCAAAACTCAAGCACCTCCTAGCCAAAAACAGCCAGCCCTCCCCCCGGCGCCCTTTCCCTCTCTCTCTGCAGCTGCGACTTCGGCAAAAACTCGGCGAAAATCTTCCTTCCCCCTTGCCTTGGGGAGAGGAAAACAAAAGAGCTCTGCTTCTTTCAAAGAGGGGTCATTAGCACGCAGTAGGACAGTCATTAAGGTCTGAGCCGAGCAAACAGTAAAACCTGAAGACTCACCCCTACCCCAGCCAAGGGGTTGGTGTGAAAAAATTCATAAGAAGCTAATGAAAAAGAAAAGGAAATTATATGCAGCATGGTTTTAGACTGTAGAATTCTGTAGAAATAATAAAAAAAATCGAATCCTGCTATTTATTCAGCATTGGCTTGGGTTTTTCTCATTGCTCCAGAAGTGATGCAAATAAAATATGTAATAAACTCTTGATTAATACTGCCTCTTGTTAAGAGTTGATGATCCTCTATTTCTGTACTAACTAACCTGAATAGCCTTTCTTTGGTTTAAGTCCCGGAATCATTTCTCTCATTAGCTCAATACTACAGTAAAGAATGAGTATTGCTGTAGGTAATGGGCCCAGTAAGCTGTTGAGGAAAGCTCTGTCTTTTATTTAAATGAGTTCTTATTGTGGAGAAAGCACACAGAAGTATTTGGGTCCACAGAATTTGCCTTCCATGAGACATCTGTAGTCAGCTCTTCAGTCAGTCACTTGTGATGATTTGAATGTTTAAGAAACAGGAGAGCGCTGATTTGGTTTAATTAATTGTAAACCATAACACTAGGTCAGTATGTGGCTTCCAAACTGGATCATTTGATGGATGGACTTGGTGCTCTGCATGTCAGGCAAATAGCAGCACTCTCCTTAAAATGTTGGCACAGCATGAGCCCAACATGTGCCCAACATAAAGAATCTCTGTTCTTGAGGCAGCAATGAGCAACTGAAGAATGATCCAAGTGTCTGAGAAGTTTTGGAAAATGAGAGAGGAAAAGCAACATCCAAGCAGAACTGGTGGCATCAAGGTGATCCCAAAGCAGCCTGAAGGTTCTGAATGGGAAAATTCTTATTCAACATTCCCTCCAAGTCTGTTTGAAAACTGTCTCAACCTCAGGAAAAGCATGATTTGGCTTTGGTAGCATTGGATAGACTGTTGAATGAATTCTGAGCTTCTGGCATGCATGAGGTCTTCAAACAGTGAATGCTCTGGGGACTGAATTTGCACGGGTTTTTTTGCAGTTGCTCGTATCAGGAATACCTAAGGCATCAAAAATGTTGGACTTGGCATAAATTGCAGTAACACAAATAATAGAACTAACACTTTTCCATGTCCTTCCCCCTGCCTCTTGCTAAGGTGCTGCTGCAGGGCTTTAGTTGCTGCAGAGGTGTGACATTACCAGTGAGAGAACATAGAATTGCAAGGCACACCTTTAGGGAGCCAAGTACTTTGAGTTTCATTGCTCCTCATAGCATCATTTTTTAATTTATTTTTTTTTAGTGGTAATTGGATTCAGGAGGTTTGTGCATTGCTGGGAAGAAACTCTGTGATTAGGTGTATCTGCAAGTAAATAATGTACCTGGGAACGAGTGGGTGAGGTGGACTCTTTCTTTCTGTGTGCTCTTGGATCTGTTAAGTAAACTGAGAAAACAGCAGAGAGTCCACCAAGCAGCCAGTAAATCTGACAAACATCCCTTCTATAGACAGGAAAGAAACTTGTTATTTTTGTGGTTAATATGCCTATCCAAACTTAATGTGATGGGCGATGGGTTTTTGTCGATTTGGGGTTTTTTGTGTAGTAGTGTTTGGTTTTTTAATGGAAATAGGACATGATAAACCAAGGAATTATCTGAATGTTTTCAAGTCTGCTTGTCACATGTTACTGCTTCAAATTCTCTTCAACTTGTCTGGGAGAGATTTGACAGTACAGTGATTTCAGTTCCTTGATAGTTTTGAAGCTGAATGTATTAATCTGGGAAATATGAACAATAACGTGGCATCACAGTAATACATCCAGGACAATGAAAACCTGATGTGGCAGATGCTACAGAGCACAAAAAAGTCCTTTGGCCTAAAGTACTCATCAGGAGAAATGGCTTTGATATTATGCCATTGAGTTCTGGAGAGGTAGATGCCAATGACAGAGAATCCTCATGAATAACACATTTCCTAGTGTGATTTGGCCACCTGCATACAGAAACAAAGCTCAAATTCAACTGAAGTGTTCATTGCTTCTTGACTTGATCACTCAAGAGTGTATGAGTACTCTGCACCTCCAACCTGGCTTTAATATGGGCTTCTCTCAGCAATTCAAGTGCATTATTTAGTTAATGTGATACACAAAATCACATTGAGATTCTGCACCTGATATTAGTGATCAGCAGCAGTTTTAAGGCAGAGGCAGCACCAGAAGGAGCTGTGTGGAGGGTGAAAGCCAGCCTGCCCTGCTCCCTGGGGACTGTGGGGAGAAGGAGTTACTGCCTGTCTGGAGATGGGTGGAGTGAGGGGAGAATGAGACAACCTCTGAGTCCTGTAAAATTAAAGGCATGGATGACGTCTATTCTTCTGAACATCCCACATGGGAATACCAGTATCTAATAGCGTGCTTGAAAAAAACAGCTTTTACTGGTGTTGCAATACTGCATCTGCCATCCTGATGAAACACTCAACCTACCAAGTGTTTTCTCATCTGTGGTGATAATGAGGAAATACATAATTGACTTGTGAGGAGCCGGCAGTGCTGCCCATGCCAGCAGCCTGGTGAAACACTGCCTGCAAAGGGGGCTTGTTGCAGCCAGCAGTGGCCCACCCCACTGGTGGGTACTTGTGAACTGCCAGTGGGTGCACTGCTTGCTGTCCAGCAGACAACCCAGGGGAACTGTGGGCAGCTGTTGCTTACAGAAAGAATTACTCTGGAGGTCCTGGGCTCTGTGTGGGCACATACATGGATGTGGGAAGTGTGCTTGTGTATGTCCCAGTATGTCATGGGCGAGGCATTTAGAAAAGGAAAGCCCTTTCCTCCCCTACAATGTCCCATATTCTCTTATGCAGTACGGAAGAGGCATTGACAAAAAGCACCTGCATTGGCAAAATTACTGAGAAAATCTCAGATGTAAAAGTTGACTGGTATCACAGGTATTTAAAAAAAAAATAAAATTGTGTGAGATGTTGCTGAGGTTAGCAGCACAGTGCTCAACTGTTCAGGGGCAGAACAAACTCGTGAGAGAATTGCCCTGAGGTAAAAGAAAATAAAAACATAGGTTATGGTTAAATGCAGAAATTGCTCGCATGTTCAAAAAAAAGGCGAGTGAGAGAGGAGGGGGGAGAGGTTGGGAAAGAAAGGGAGTGAGAGAGGGGGAGAGGAGAATGTGCTGTGCACTTAACTGAGCAGCTGGAAGGAAGGCTTCAAACAAGATTTCTCAGCTTCTGATGTCTGGCAGTTGTTTGCAGTCACACCAGTAGGTATCCGTGTGGTGCCTGAAAGGATGTGGACTAAAGGCGAGTCGGAGGGACTCCAGACTTTAGGGATTGCAGTGGTGGTGTGCTCTTCTCTGAAACTTTTGCACTACCTCGGGCTAATTGACTTGTCAGATGGTAAGAGAGCGCAAGTTTTCCAGCTTCTGTTTACTGTTGTTTAAACCCGTTTCAGTGTAGCCACCGTAGGCAGGAGATGGCTGTGGGAGGAAGGTGGTGTCTGTCAGTGCATCGTGATTAAGAATCATAAAGGCTGCAAAGAGGGAATTCTGTTTTATGCTTTGCTGAGGACTTTTGTTTGCTTTTGATATATTAGAGAAAATCTGAAGTTGTGATGTATTTTGCCTTGTGTATTATTTTATCAAGTTTTCTTAATTATTGTTCTTATTGTTAATTCTTTCTCTCTCTTGAAAATAAATTAGTACCAACCTGGAAAAAGGAAAGGCCCTCTTGGGATAATGGAAGCACAGCTGATATTCAGGTGTGTGATTTCAGGTGGCTACCTAAAGCGGTTTTTTTGTGATATTTGCAGATTAAAGATGTGATGGATTGAATGTAAACAAAAAAATGTGAACAAAAAATGTAATTGCTATTCCAGACAGTTCAGCAAAATAATCTAAAGAGAAATATTTCTGTTTTGACCCATTGGAGGGGAAGATTTGGTCTTTCTTTGACTTACCAACGTAATGAACTTTTTTTTTCTTAAAGGTTTTTCCAGATAAGTAAAGCATATGGATTTTAACAAGTAAGCGAGCTTTAGGGCTTATATTATCCTTTCATAAGGGGATGTAGGTATCACTGAATTTTGAAGGAAAATAACTCCTTGTTGATGCAAATGAGGTATTTCTTTAAAACAAAGGGGTCCCCAAGTCATTGATTGTATTCTTTCTTCCATCACTGTATCATGTTTATCTAGCAGGGAAAATAGCAATAATTAAATACTGGCATAAACACCCATGTCACTTTGTTCAGCTATTATCTTCAAAATATGGTTTAGCAAAGGCTGACAAAAGATTGAAAAAAAGTAAAGAAAATTTATATATTAAATCTGTTTTACTGGATAATGTTAAAGTCAAGACAAGCAGATGGAATTTTAACCCTGCTACAGTAAAATCAGTGCTGTCACGTAATCCTAGAAATCCTCCTGCAGAATTAGGAACAAATATGAAAAATGGCCTAATTAAGAGTTATTTATACTAAGAGAAGGTGTAAATTGGCGTGTATTTGTTACCACATGAATTTTTATATTCCTTATTACAAAATGAATATCTCAGGAGCTTTTCGTTTACTCCTAGAATGTCACTGGAGTTCAATTACATAATTACAAATAAATTAAGGTCTCTGACAATGACAACTAATTTCAAATAATGGCAGCAGAAATTCTCACCTTAAAAATAAGCTGTCAAGTCAAACACTGAGGCATTTGCATTACTATTGCATTTGCTTTGCGTTAACTGCATGAACATTTTTATACCTCCTTTCCAGAATTAATTACCATCATTCCAGTATCTGTTGTTTCTGAAGCAATTACCTTTTCCAGAAGAGTCTCCATGGTGTTTTCCCAGCAAAGTCAAGTATGTGTCAGGTGAGAAAGCTGTCTGTGCAAAGGTGAAAGGAGCAAATGGGAGCAAATGTGTTCCTGGAGCAGTTCTGCCTGTGCTGGTTTGCACAGTGGTCAGTGCCTGCTCGGTCTGTGCAGGCAGGAGGGATGGCATTTCCCTCACTGGAAGGGATCTCTGTCACAATTACTGATAGACAGAGTTCAGATTGCATGACAGGATATAGGAGCACAGTGCTAGAAACCTGTTCAGCTCTGGATAATTTTTATTGGAATTCTGTTTTTCTGACTGCAAAATAGTTCACTTGGAGACCAAGATATTTTTATTTGTTATTTATTATATGAGCTTGTGTTTTTCCCTTTTGTCTCTGTTCCTTTGCTAAGAATTACTTATGTGTGTAATTAGAACATTAATGTAACATGGGTGGTTGTTGATGTATTGCAATACAGATTTCAGTAACTTAGAAGTCTTTAAAGGTGACATTAAGTTGTCTTCTTTGATATGTTTGTACAATGGGTGCTTATATTGCAATGTAATATTTCTAACATCTTTATATTCACTAGAAATGATCACTACTTTCACTTATAAATGTCCAGAAATTCCAGATACTTTCTCATAGCTGTGTGAAATAACACTGAAATAAGA
The DNA here is from genome assembly GCF_003945725.1 of Corapipo altera. NCBI lineage: Eukaryota > Metazoa > Chordata > Aves > Passeriformes > Pipridae > Corapipo > Corapipo altera. The sequence goes on from NW_020884973.1 coordinate 418,505, forward strand.
CACTGAAATTGGTTATATATATTCATTTTTAGAACTATTCCCTTCTAAAGATGGAACAGGCTTACTTGAAGTGTCCCTTTGTTCTGTTTAAAGAAAAAAAACCCAAAACCTAAGGAACAACAGCAACAACAACAAAATCAAAAAACCAGACACAGGAAAAACCCCAAACCTGAGTGTTGATTCTTCATTAGTCTAGCACAGGAAATAATCATTATGGAGAGGGAACTAGTGTAGACAGTAATTTGGAAAATATGAAGTTTTAGCCTTTGCTGCAGCTGAATGCAGGTGTTTGCTCAGTTCCACCCTCTTAGCTGTGTTCGAGAGGTGAGGTATCATTCAGGTGTTTGACTGGAAATGATTGAAACCAGAAACATTAGTGGAAATTTTCATCTCTGAGCACAACCTAAAGTTGCTGAGCATTTTTAATAAAAGATTTAAGAATAGGAAAGAATTTTCCTTTTATTTTCTGATTTCTTTAGTTCCCTTTTCTATGCAGGTAGAACAAGTCTATGATCCCCTATAACTCTGCCACATAGAAGAGTTCCAGTAAGATCAGACCTTGGTCAGTTTTGCTGTTGTTTTCCAAATTCTTCATTAAAATGTTCCCATTTGCTTCAAACTGGGGGGAGCAGGGGAGGGGAGTGTCTGGATGTAGTTGAGAGGCAAAATCTGCTAAAAAAGAAACATTCTGCGAAGTTTGGGGCAGTGTTTTGTGACCATAATAGATGAAGAAATGTTGATGACCTGTTGCTTTATGATGCTCTCGTTGTTGTACCTGTTGGGTTTGGTGTTTGTTGGCTGTGTCCTTGCTGCCTCTATGCTTGGACAGACCTGTTGTTGTCCCCTTGGACTGGTTCCCAGCTCCTAAAACTACACACAACCACCGCTAAAAGGGTGGTCTGGGAGCTGAAGAGTGTTTTTCTTCAGTGCTAGAGTGCTTTCACAATTATATGTATTACCTATAATTTGGGGAAACATCCGGTGAAACCTTGAATTAACTTACAGTTGGAGACCAAAAACCCTCTGTAAATGAGAGTAAATTCTGTCTGTACTTTTTTCTTTATGATTTTGGCTTTAACTCAACTTCTTTGCAGAGCATCCATCCATTCTGCAGGTACCCTTGAAGCATTCATAAATCATGCTACCTCAAATTAGAGGCATTCAGAGCAAATATGAATTTGCTTTTGGGATAGTATTGATTTGGTAAGATCTGTGGCAGGGTACAAACCCCTGAAAACAAGTAGAGCAAAATATACCATCAAGCACATTGTCGGTGATTTAGATTTTTAATCCTTAGTTGTACTCACTTATTTTATGACAGAAGATTAGAAGCAGATGCTAAAATATTTTTCTTGATTGAATAAATGCATTTACAAATCACCTATCTCAGATGCCTTGGAGGTTGTTACTGTATGTGTCTGCATAATTCAATGGTATGTCAGGGATTTGCTGCCTACTGGTAGATTTGCACTGCCACAGGGAGAAATAATATTAATATGATTGCCAATGGAGATAGGGTCTTAAAGCCAGATCCCTGTAACTGCACTGGTGTGAATGCTTCCAGGTCTTTCTCAATGCACCTGTTTCCACGTGATGTTATATGAAGAGAGAACACAGACATTCAAGGTATGTATCAAGTACCCCTTAAGGCAGTCAGACCTCAGGCCTGGAAGCTTGCTCCTCATCGTGCCTTAACTCATCAGCAGCTCAGTTCAGAACAAAACCAGCTGAGTCCTGCAGCAGGAACTCTGCCCAGTTCTGGTCCCAGGGAACCACAAAGTGGGAGCATGTATAGTCTGGAGCCTCAAACTGTGCTGTTACGGCCTGTGGTACTATTGCAAGTGCTGGGGGCTGGGAATAGCCAGAGGCAAATCAAACCTGATACTGATCTGACTCATGAGGTACTGTGTGGTTTTAAGTAACAATACATAAAGGTTGAAGCCTCTGAAGGGGAAGTCCCTTCTGCACAAGGGGAAAACCAGTGCTCCTGCTCCCAGCTTTATGAAGATATTTACTGCCCAGATGCTACAGATACAACCTAACCTGCAGTGAAATCTATATTCTGGCTTGTTCTCTTAGTTTGATATGATATTGATTAATCCAAATGTGGAATAGGTATATTCTTATCCAAAAGCTCTTGTGAGAGCATGTTCTTTCATGTAGCTTTAGATGGGAACTTCAGACCCCCCTTAGAGAGTGGGAAATTAGGAGATGTTTGAGCAGACTAAAAACTTCACTCTGTGAAGGTGCTCAGCTATGAGGTAATAGGGACCAAAAATGCTAGTTTCAGCCCATTACTGCTGTACGGTGCAGAGGTTGTATTAAAGCTTCATCAGCACATATCTTTACATCTTCCACAGTAATTTCTCTTCAATTATGCTAATCCTTGTACAGATTTTTCTTCATCCAAGGCAGAAATCATGGTTTTTTTCTGCTACCACAGCCTGTTCAGAGGCAGAGTGGGTGTGAAGCTCTGCTAACAGCTAGGGATAACTTCAGGCCCCCATGAAGCAGTGTGGGCAGCTGGTGTGCAGGAACTTGTGAAGTGCCTCAGCATTGCCAGTACTGGCAGGGGTTGGAGCAGTTCACAAATACAAGAGTCCAGTTCCTTTCCCTGCTATGCTAATTCCTCCATTTATTGTATTCATGCAATTATTTTCACATCATAGGGAAGATTAGAGTAACTGTTATTCATACTCTTCAAAGCGAACTTAATCAACATTTTGAACTACAGTTCTTACTGCAACTATTAAATCCCATCATCTCCACTAAATCTGTTGGTTTTTGTGGTCTGAATGAGTTTATGCAATTTTTTAAAAAACCCAAACAAACAACAAACCTGTGGTAGATTATCAATTTCAGAAACATTTTTTGTTTGTTTTTCTGTTTGTTTTGGAGGGATTTTTTAGTAAGTTTTGTTTTCATGGGGTTTTTTAGTCCAGGAATGTGTTATGGTAACATTGTGTTCATAGGTTCATGCTTGCATAGGTGCACCACACGTTCACTGTTTGGCTCATTTAGATACATTGGTACCTTAAAAGACAAAGCCCTACATTACAAAGGGAAACAGTCAGATAAATGTTGTGCAGCCAGAATTAACTTGAGGATTCCTGTGTTTTGGCGTCTTGTCTGTGCTCTGCTTACATAGGTTTTTGTCCATGTAAATTTGGGAAGTGCATTTTACGCACTTATGATGTAATTCTATTTAGCTTTATAGAAGGTATTTCAACTAATTATTAAAGCGTTCCTGTAATGAAGTCCTGAATTTATTGCAGCACTTTGAGCTTTCAGTGCTTCCTCTCACACGATCAGGCAGACCCCATACTGTCACTCAGCCTGTTCCAGAGACTTTTAAAGATTGGTAGCCCTGATACAGCCTGAGCCATTGGCTCCCAATTGGAGATGAAGTGAATTTTGTTTGCTGCCTATCGTCTGATTTCTCAGGCCCGGTGGCAATTGCTAGTGCTTAAGGTTTCTCTCTAGATTAGCTTCTGACAGCTGCTTCTGATGTTCTGTGGCTTTTCTCTCAGCTTTGGCTCTGCTGAGGAGGGGGAGAGGTTTTGACATTGTAGATTAATTGCAGTCATTTGACTCCCCAAGGAACTTAATTTGAGTTGTTCATGCCATTGTCTGTCTTAACACTGAAACTTTTAGTGTCCTGCACTCTTTCAGACAGACAATTCAAACCTGTTAATTCAGGGTTTGTTCCAGCAGCAGACATTCTGCCTCATCCCTCTGGATCTACGGAGTGATTCTGTTGGTAGTTGTAATTACTTATGGCTATGTGTTTACTTGAACATACTGCACTACTCTGCTGTGTATACTTTGATGTTTATCACAGTTGCTCCACTGCTAACCTTTCTCTTGAAATAGTATTTTTGTATTCATTCATATTCACCCTGTAGTAAAGCTTCCCATGTTTCAAACTCTGCCCTGTGTCCCTTTGTGTCTGTGTAAACTGCCTTGCGTGTCTGCACATGTGCATACCAATTCTCATTTTTCTTGTGGCTTAGCAACTTACCTCTGTTCTTCACGACACAGTTCCCTGGCTTACAGATTTAATCTGCGTGTATATATGCTGTTTCCATTGCTACTGCAGCTGCTGCTGTGCCTCCTTTTGAACCCTTATTAGGGCTTTGTCCCTCGGTGCCCTTGCAGTGTCATCAGGGTTGAGGAGCTCTCAAGCCCAGTGTCCTATGGCAGCAGGGCACAGCCCTTCAGGGAGCAAACCTGTGTGCTCTGGCTCTGTTCATCTGAAATACTCCCCTGTCTTTTACGCTTCATCATGTTGCAGTCCCTTTTTTTTATCAAGCAATTCTACATATTACTGCTCTACAGAACTCTGACAGGACCTGAGGTTCTGCTCTTTTAGTCGTTCTGCCCTCGGGCAATCCCACCCTCCCAGCTTAGTGCTAAAACCTGCTCTTTTTGCTTACTTGAATTTCTGTGTTCAAGCAAGAGCAACACAAACCAGCTGTATAAAAAGGGTAACATATACCTTGCTAACTGGTCCTCTTTCCCACATAGGCTTTCTCGAACATTTACTTCATCTTTAGCACATAGTCTGCTCCAGGGACTTCCCTGCAAGTGCTCAGTGTCTCCTTGCTTAATTTGATTAGTGCTTTCCTGCTTAAACAATCCAGAACTTGTTTATAAAGAGGTAGAATTAATAGGCCTTTTCTAACTCTGTTAATGCTCGTGTTATCTGTCTGTCACTCTAGAGGGGATAGTGTACCATCAGATAAGTACTCAGAATGGATAGTGGCAGATTATCATGTCTCCTAAACCCTCTCAGCAGATGCAGATGTTTATAAAAAAGATTAAATCTATTGCCAAAAGTTGTAACCTTTCTACAGAGAGAATCATATCTTTCCAATTCCCAAGTGGCAGTCTTGCATTTTCTATCTTTTGTAAAGGGAAGAGAGAGCAAAACAATAACCTGTAATACAGATGCTGAGTTAAGGACTAGTAGCTTTTCCTTCTGTACTAATTGATGCAAAGAAATAGAAAACAGTTAACGTTTTGCAGCAATTCAGTAAAAACTGATTTCAGGAATATTCAGTAATGTCAAAACTTTGAAATTTGAATGGTTGCTATCTAACAAATTTCTTGATTGAGACATAGAAATTTAGTTACTTAAAAGCATTTACTTTCCAAATTCAAGGTTATCATCAGTAGCTACGGAATCCCACAAGCACCCCATAACTTGCACAGACACAAAACTGAAAGTCTGTTTGAGAGATTAAACTCAACCTGGTCAAAGCCAAAGCTGTAGTTTTTAACTGTTGTTTTCAGTTTTTGACCCTGGGAAAAGGATGTAAATGTTTCATAAAATTATGGGGAAGTAGATCTGGAAGGTGAAGAGGTCCGCTAGTCCATCCTGTCTCAAAGCAGGGTTGTACCTGTCTGTGTCAACACAGCAAATTTATTACAAGTATTATTTTGTCTTCAGTCCACCTAAGGACAGGGAGAACAGAAGAGTTCTTTTATCTTTGTAGAAGCTTTTTAAGGACTTATGTTTTTTCAGATTCTTTTTTACTAGTCTAAATAACTCTAATTCTTTTGGTCTTAGCTTGTTTGTTATGTAATTTAGCCACTGATCATTTTCATAGCTTTTACCCTAAGTATTTGTAGTTAATGCATATCATTGTTGAAACTCTGACTTGACCCCACTGACCACTGTAGGAGGTTAATTCACGTGGCTGGCAAAGCCTATTCTTGTCTTCTGGGCAAGTGCTTGTTGTCTTTGGAGGAGCGTGGATGTGCAGACAGACTGGGAAATGAGATACTGGAGTGCCAAGGGAAGGGACCTGGGGGTCCTGGTCAACAGAAAGTTGAATATGAGTCAGCAGTGCCCTGGCAGTCAGGAGGGCCAACCCTGTCCTGGGGGCATCAGGGAGGCCATTGTCCTGCTCTCCTCTGCCCTGGGGCGGCCTCACCTCAACATTGGGGCAGTTTGGGGGGACACAATGGAAGGAAGAGATTGAGCCATCGGAGAGTGTCCAAAGGAGGGACAGGGAGATGGGGAAGGGCCTTGATTTGAAGGCGTGTGAGGACACTGAGGGCACTTGGTGTGTTCAGCTGGAGGAGACTGAGGGGAGACCTCACTGCAGTTCCAACTGCCTGGGCAGGGGCAGAGGAGGGGCAGGGACTGAGCTCTGCTCTGGGGGGACCAGGGACAGCAGCCAGGGAATGGCTGGAGCTGTGTCAGGACAGGCTCAGGTTGGATCTCAGGAGAAGTTTCTTCCCCCAGAGGGTGGTTGGGCACTGATCAGGCTCCCCAGGGCAGTGGGCACAGCCCCAAGGCTGACAGAGCTCAAGGAGCATTTGGATGATCCTCTGGGGCACAGGGTGTGACTCTTGGGGATGGGCCTGTGCAGGGTCAGGAGTTGGACTTGATGATCCTTGTGGGTTCCTTCAAACTCAGAATATTCTGTGCTTCTGTGATTTGTCTTTGCTGAAATCCATCAGCAGGAATCTTCAGGCCTTTTCCTCAAATTTGTGAAGGTCTCCTGCAGTCGTTTCCATCGTGGTGATACCTGTGTATCATTCAGCTTGATAATAAACACTGACCGTGACTAGACCCAGGAAGGCCCTCAGTGGAGTTGTGCTTGATCCCTCCTGTTGTTTTGATGATGAACCACAGAGAGCTGCCCTCAGAATACCTATCAAGCCAGTTTTTATCTAACTCATGGCAGTTTCATAGACCATTCTTTTCTGCAGCTTCCAGAGGTTAATGATATGTGAGACAGGGCCAAAAAGTATTACTTGGATGGAGATGTAATGCATTCTCTGTTTCTCTCCTCCACACAAGGATGATCTCTATCAATTCAGCTGGATTCTCTGGCATTCTGGCAATTCAGTGACCCACACTTGTAAGCATGCATCATTGGTTGTTCCAGTGTTTCACAAGAACTGAAGTGAAAGGCAAAAAAGTTGTATAGTCCTGTGTCCCGTATCCTTCCCTGTCCTTTAGCTGTTTCTTCCTTACAGGATAAAACAGAAGGACATGGTTTTGGTCTCCCAGGTTCATGAAGGTAGGGAAAACACAAGTGATCACCAGTCCTGGAAAACTAGGAAGGAAAACAGGATCCGAATATCATGGGAGACATCCCACACAGCCGTGTATTTTGGACTGTCTTTTAGAGTTTCTGGCTGAGGTACTGTTCTCTTCTTCCCCTTCTCTTTCTGTGTGGTGCAAAGTGGTTGGTGCATGTCACCTCCCCACAGGCACCACTTGGCAGTACAGGAGCAGCTGCTTCAGACTTCAGACTCGCTGGTTTGTGTTGTACAGTGAGGCACTAATGCTCTGTAAGGAATTTGAAAATAGGGGGTGTCACCTGACTGACCTCTTTGGCAACAGTCTCCACCCACCAAGTCATGTTCTTTAATTGCTGGTATAGGAGTGAGCATGACTGAATGTATAGAAGCACCTTCCATTAAATTCTGGAGCAGATGGCCAAAAGAAGAAAGGGATGTGTTTGCAGTGGGATGGACAGAGTGCCAAGGGGAAGATAAAAAGTACACTAGTACGTGGAGTAGAAGTGCTTATTGTGCCTTATGCATTAGTATTTGAAGAACTTGACTGCTGAGCTGACTTAGAGGTTTGTTAATGGTTTGAAAAGTGCATATCTTTGTAATAGTGATGAATCAGCTAGTCTCGATTAGCTATTTTGCTGTACATAACTTCAGATGGGACTACTGGGGCCTTTTTTAAAAAAACACGGTAGGCATGCAAAAATCAATATATCACAGCAAAACTTTTAACTTTTTAACACACCATATCCCATGATTTTTGCACTTCCATTAATTCCCCATGTATATAAAAATGCAACAGTACATGAGTTTTGTAGCTGTTTGTTTCTTCCTTTCCATCTTGCCTCTATCCTTTCAGACTCCCTCCCTACATCCATCACTTAATCTGCTGGGCAGAAGGTTGTTAGAAGTGGTTAATATTCTGTACACTATCTTAAAATAAATTGAATAGAATTGCATAAAAGTCAATGGATATCCTCAGTTTCATTTCAAGGACTTTTGTTTGGCTTCAGTTTTTTTCCAAGATAAAATACACAGATGATAAGCTGGTCTGGGATATTTCTGAGGAGGAGGAGCTAATGCTTTACCTGTTTTCTAGAGCTGCAAGAGATACAGGACTGTAAGTGCTTCCTCAAATCCACCTTGCAAAATAGCAAGCTCCAGGTAGTCCCTTCATGTCAGGAGCACAGCTGCATGAGCCAAGATGTGATGCCGGGTGATGCACTCGATCCACATCCCATCAAATTGCGCTGGGGGTAAAGGCAGCCAGTGAGGAGAAGGGTGCAGGCCTTTGGGGCCTGTAGTGCCTTTAAAGGGCTGGTTTTAAGGAAAAGCTAATGTGGGTTAAGGAAAATACATGCACAGCATTTCCAAACTGAATAGCTGCATCGTTGAAGCTGAGTTTGTCCTTGTACAGAGCTTGTTTCTGAGAGGCTGTCAAAGCTATTCTTAATTTATAACCACAGAAGTGTTGGCTATGCAAGTTAGAGATTCCTCAGAGCTTCTGAACCTGCTTGGCAGATGTTATAGTGTCTATGATTGATTGGTACAGACCAAACTGGGTACACTTGATGAGTCTAGCTTTCTCTTCTCTCACTGTTTATTGTCTCTTCCCCTGCAAGACCTTTCTCTGATGTATTTTGGGATGGAAGAGCAGTTGGATGATGGGGGACTCATGCAGAATTGTACATCAGTCCCAAGCAGGGTACTTTGTTTAGCAGGGAGAATGTTTCAAAAACAAGATAATAAAAAAAAACAACCCAACTTCCTGAAGGTTAAAGCAGAGTTTTTAAGTGTAATCTGAAGGGATTTAATTTTCACAGAAAGATTATTTATTTTTCTTTCCAATGTATCGCAGTAGCACAGTGTGAACAGATGTGAAGTCAAACCTCTAACTGTCCTTATCTACTCAGAAGGGTAGATACTGTCTTCCATGAAGCACATCTTTGCCAATAAACTTGATTAAAATGTTTCGGCATGTTACAAACACAAGTTGACGATGTTTTAAATGAAAAGTTAAGTCTACCTGGATGCTGAGAGGTTTCACTTGCAGTGAGAGCTTGTCACATTGCAGGGAGTTGGAGTGGATGTCTGAGCCTTGAGATCATCAGAATGCAGCCATCCTCTGGCTGGTGATAATGATGAGGAAGAGGTGGACTGTCGCTGGAGTGGGTGGAGAGCACCAATGCAAGGGCAAGCTTTTTAAGGAAGCCATCTCATGACACTAAATCTGTCTAAATGCTCTCTTGCAAAATGCCTTTTGGCAGACCTGGCTTTGGGAAAGTCTTCAAAATACTTCTGAAGGGCTTGAAATGTCAGCCAGTTTTGTTTGGAAGGAATTGAGATATCTGTGTTGATCCTTCCAGCTCTCAGCTGCTTCAGATGCTTTCATGTTTTGTGACACATAGACTCTGGCAGGGTCTTATCTTCCTTTCCACTGGGTATGCCATGGTATGTCACTGGTATGCCATGGAGAGTCCTGTGACAATACACTGTTCCCATTACAGTGCATGTTGGAGGTAATTTAGTGCGTGTACTGATGTACAATATTGTGTTCTGTCTACTTTAACATATTTCATGTGGTGACTTCCTCCTGTGCAGCAGTCATTGGAGTAGCACAAGAACTCTGTCACTGAGGAAATAGTAAAATACTTTTTATCAAATCTAGAAATCCAAATGAACTAGAAGATTGTATCTGCCCCAGCTTTTATGGTGTTTACCTACCTCATAATGGGGCATATAATTCCAAATGATGTCTGATAGGTGTCCTGTCTGGTTGCTGTCCTGCTGGGAGACTTGCCGTGAAGTCAGCCCCGTCAGTAAGGGCTGGGTAATGAAGACAAACTTCTAGCACAACTTCTTTACCTGCTAAAAGTGTTCAGGGAATTATTTGTCTGAAGCCAAAATAAAACTTAGTTTAATTTTCTTATCATCCTATTCTGGAAACAGTTCTTTTGATAATGACTATCAGTTTGACTGTTTTGTCATCAGTTAAGTTTTGTCAGAGTATTTCCCTTGCATCAACAGTTTTACAGAAGCAACCATAAAAAATAAGAAGGCCTGTGGAAGGCCTCCAATGTCTAATACTTTGCAGACAGAAGCTCTTCAATTCTGTTGGTGTCAAATATATTCTTCCATTTATACCGAGCAGCAAGGCAATAATTCTGGTCTTTTTTGTGGAATTGAAACAACATATGGCTTGGAAGAGAAATGGCAGCTATGCAAACTGGGACACAGAGCAAAAAGGAGCTAGTGTTTGGTTGCAGGTTAATGTATAAATTATGGAAAATTTTAGTGTGTTCTCTAACGTGGGTTAACATCATTTGCAATATTAACACCATTATAAACTGAGAGAGTTAATAGCACAGAAAATGGATTCTGTGTGCAGGTCTCTGCCTTTATGGACTACAGAACCCCTTTGAAAGGCAGAGTACCCACAGAGGCTTCACTCCTCTTGAATTTCATGTGCCCTCTCTATTCAGGTCCAGAAATGGTGAAAGCATGAACACCGCTGCATTCCTGAGAAAAGGGGATTCCTGTGCTGGAATACCAGCTTGTCATTCTGCTGCCCTTCAGACTACTGTAACAATCACAGTGTTGCTGTATAAGTGTAAAATTATGTGGTCTTAACACCTGCTTTGCATTTAATTGGCTCTACCTGAGTCTCACTTCTACTTGTTTCTGGTTTACATTAGTGAGAAGAGTACCTGTCCCTTTGACCTTTCTTTATGCCTCATAAATTCCCATTTTCTGTTGAGAGAGGTGCTGGAGAGCATCAGCTGGGGCAGTGCTGGTCATAACCACAGTGCATCTGACACTGTGTAGTAAAGTTTGGACAAACTATCCATCTTGGTCATTTTCAAATTCTACATTTCCCACTGATTACTGAGACAGAGTCTCCTGATGGAGAGCAACAATAAAAGACATGTAATGAGCCTTAAAGAAGGTGCTGGTAGTGGTGCAGGTTCTCTACCTTTGCTCCAAGCATGTGAAGATCACAGTGCTCAGCACAAAGTGACACAGGGCCCAGCGCTGCTGGTCCTGTCAGGAGCGGTGCAAGTTGAAAGAGCATACTAGTGGCTGACTAAGGCATGAATACACCTTTCTGGATGCTGTTTAATGAAGTTATTTAGCGTGAAGCCTATTTGTTTGATATGAAATCTTGGAGGAAGGATTTGGCTTAGTTCAATCAAGGATATGGGATAAAAGTTAAAGGAAAAGCACTCTCGTGACACTTTCACCTGTACGGTTTGAGGTTGTTCTCTGCACTTCTAATGAAATCTCTCTGTCCCTGTATTGTTTCATTCTTTTAGATTCTGGGGAAAAAGTTCTAACCAAAACAGATATGAATAATGTTTTCTCCTTCCCTAGAGACCTACCTAGTGTCTTGCTTTTGCAAAAAGTCCAACAATTCATATTACGTCTATGTGAGTGGTTTGGAGTCTGTCTCTTTGTGTCAATAGTCACATCTGGGCTGCATGTTGAACTAAATACAAATATCTGCTATTAATTATAATAAAGAATTAGGAAATTAAATGCAGATTATCTTGGAGAATGTTAGGATCCAGACCGGTCATGGTGATTAACAGATGTCATTTGCAAAAATAATCTAAATGCAGTCCTGCTTACCACATACTCGTGTTGTGCTGCAGCATATGTCCTAAGGTTCATCACAATGCAGTGATTTCTTTGAATTTTTTTTCAAGCTCTCCTGTATTTTGAGCACCTTTATCAGCTGGGATATTACTGATGCTCATACCGTATTTTTTATTTATCTGTTGTTAAGCTGAGCAGTTTTCCACAGGGAAAGAGTGAAGGAGAAAGATTACTTCAGGAATAAAAATATAAAAACATGGAGATCCTGTCTAGTGAGTTTTGATTATTAATTTATAACTCAGCTGCGCAGAGTTTATTTTGGGGTGAAGTTTGGCAGCTTATCTTTCAGTCCTGGAAGGTGAACCTCTAGGCAAGTTCAGTACTGCAGGGCTCTGGCTGGCTGCTAAGCAGCCAAACAGGAAACCAGCAATTTGTTGACTTTGAGTTGTATCTGCTGGTAATAGTGTATTTTGGCTTTTATAAATATACCGTGACCTGAATTTTATACAGTAAAAAGGTTGTCCTGCGCCGTGAGGGCACTGGCAGGCTGGGCACACCACGTACAGCTGCGCAGCACCGTCTGTTTCCAGAGCCTGCCTGACAAGGTAGTACAGAGGTCTGAGCTTACAGACACCCACCATTCACCGTCAGTTCAGCATGTGACACAAATAATTGTTTTTAATCAAGTGCAGAAGTTTTTCCTTTATAATGTAACTGAATCTGAGTGCTGTAAATCTTTTTGAAACGTTGCATATACAGCTGTTGCACAGAGGACTTTCTATACGTATATATTAGTTGCACCAAAGCTGTTTACTGAATGCTGAAGTTCAGATGACCAGAGCACCCGCAAAAAGTAAATACAGTCAGTATCGAAAAGAAAATGCACATGGTAAGACTTGTAATAACTTCTTAAAGAAAATGGCATCCCTGCCTGCCCTGCTCAGCAGGGCGAGAGTAATGCCCCACTTAAAGCTGTCTCTGTGGGCAGTCTGGAGTATACAGGTGACTGTACAGTCCCCCTAAAACAGTTTCTCAGCGTGCTTTGTCTCTGCAGTCCTGCCTCTGCATTGCAAATGGAAATGATTCCGTTTCTAGATGTTACTGGAATTATTTTCCTGAGTGAAGCTTTGCAAGCTGGGCTCCTTGTTTCCAAAAGGAACATGTAACTGTGAGGTTAGTTGTGCTTAAAGAGCTGACCACCTACCTGTGTGTGTGATGACCATCAAAAGTATCTAAACTAGGAATATAATAATCTGCCACTTGGGAAGAAATCATCATCAGACATTTCTTCATCAGCTCTTTGTCAAGAGATACAGCATTAGCTAATGGGGGAAAAAAAATGTTCCTTCCAGGTATAGCTTTTAAATGTAACGATGAGAAGAAAACTTGTCTTTTGTTTTCATATGAGAACTTAGCAGAAAGAACAGATAATATTTTGTGATTTACCAAAAAAAAAAAAAAAATCTTCCTTTTTCCTTTTGCTTCTACCCCCTTCTTTTTCATATTTTTAAAGTTATGAGGCTCTTTAAACAAGTTTTATTACAGTTAATTCCTACTTTCCTCAGGCAAGCTGCAGCTTTATGTACCAGATTTTTATTATACCCAGAAGCTTTCTGCCTGCTAATAAATAATGGTGGTAAATTTTATTTGAAATAAATATGGTTTCCTATTGCAGCAGAAAGGAGAATAAGTGGTGGAGTTTTTTCTCCCCTTGCAATACATTATAGAAGTTAAACAGTGTGAAAACAGCATTCATTTTAAGGAGACATAGCCAGGTTTAAAAATAAAGTTCTTTGATTTATGCCATTAAATGTAACTTGGATCATCATTACACAAAAGACATTTGAAATATTGCAGACAGATGTGTTTAATTTTTCCTACAGCCCGTAAAGAGCAATCAGCTGTGCTTTCTGTTCCCGGTGCTGCAGTGGGTTCTGGTGAGCAGGGTCAGCCTCAGTGCCCTGAAAGCTGGTGGGCAGCCCCAAAGCAACGTGTGCACCCATGGCAAGAGATTTGCCTTTCCCTGCAGTAGGAAGGAGGGAAGGGGAGGGGACACTGAAGTGGGAGAAGTTGGAAGTGTGTGACCTGAAGCCGATCACGCGAACTCTCCGAGAGTCCACCAGGGGTGTGAATATACACCCTTGCACCAACCCCAGGGTGGATTCTGAGCTGGCTTTGTTCTGGTGGGATGTTAAAAATTGCTTGTCTTTTTCACTGAATATTTATCATATTATCAGGGACACATTGTTATTAGCAAGTCTTAAAACAAGAGTTGTACTCCATCTTCTCACATTATTGCTCCTTCTCACTGATGTGAAGCATCACTCATCTCAGTACTGACTACTGACTACTGAGTAGTCAGTAGTCAGTATTTGCCTGGTTGTCTCCGTGTTTTCAAAAACTCACAAGATCCGCAGGAAAGCTACTCAAGTGTGCCGTGTTTTGAAATCTGGAATAATTTCACTTGTCTTAATAAATTTACAGTTGTAGGGGAAGAGATTTATTTTGACTGAAGAGCATCCTTGAGAATTTCAGGGTAAGGCTGCTTTTCTTGAAGAAATTGAATTAGAGGCACTCATAATTGGAAAGGGATAACTATATAAATAGTCAATATAAATGGCACATAATTAACATTATCTTAATCTGTCTTCTGTGATTCTTGAACCCACACATGGGAATCTTGAATTGAGGATGCATGTCCAAATGTATCTTAATTAAGTCCTAATTAATCTTAATGTATCTTAATTAAGTCCTAATTTAAGTTAATCCTTTCTCTCTTAAAAGGAGATTTCACACAGTGGAAAGAGTAAAACATTTAATTTTTTCATTTTATGTCCAGCACACTTGCTGACAGCAAGTGCTGTAGCAGTGACCCCATCTAGCAGCAGGATGCCCGTGGTGCCCACAGACTGTGAGGGGCTGTGGCTGTAGCACAGTGCTAGCCTTGGTTCTGTGGGATGTGCTGCTATGGCTGAGAACTCACCTGAGAGGAGGTGGGGGTTTTTAGGTACAAATAGTAGAAGTAGTAGAAAGAGAAGCTGCTAGATCTGCCATTAAGGCCAGAGGGGCAGTGGTGCCTTGTGCCCACACCTCCAGGCTGGTCCACCCCCAGGGCAGGAGGGTGGGCTCCCAGCTGCCAGAGAAGGGCTGGCAGCACACAGATTGCAGCAGCAGAGACTCCCTTTGTGTGTCTTTGTCTAACTCTCCATTTTCCTGTTATTCTGGGAATAGGCCAAAGCTTAATTAAGTTTCTTGTGGATGATTAAAAGGGGAATTGAAATTGCAAGATGAAATCTGAAGCATTCTGAAAGGGAAATTTTTTTCTTTATTCTTGACACGCCCCATTTAAAATATTTCAGGCAAAGTATTTATTTCTTCCTCCCTAAAACAAATAGGAGTGTGCACTTGCCCAGACTGGTAAGTAGATCCTAGACCACATCTAGATAGGTCCTAGACCAGAATTTCCCACCGCAGGTTGTGGGTCTTGGTTGCCCCTTCCCTTCAGTGGTGCCATGGTACCCTGATGTGAGAGCCCAGTGCAAAAAGAAAAGAACAAATGGGATCATCTGCACAAGGGTCAGCTCTGGGATGAGTTTCCCTGTGATGGCATGTCCATCTAAACCTGTTCCTGGCACTTCTTGCTCTGTTGCAGTTTTGTTCTTATGAACTATATTAGAGCTGCTATGTGACTTGCTTAAAACAGGATGGAAGAATTAGAATTATGAAATCTAATGCATTAAAATGTTTTTATGGCTTCTTTACGATCAACTGACTGGTAAGAGCTGATAAGCACACATGTGAGCGGCACTTGCTCCAAGTGACTAGTTTCCAAATCTTGCTCATGTTGTCAGCCATTTCCCAGTGCTCATGGGCACTGTATCTCCTCATCCTGGTTTAACATCTGTGTCGCTAAATGAAAGTAGTCAGAGTCAGCATGAAAATTTAATAAGCTGCATTCTGGCATTGGTCATGTTCCTGATTGTGTATTTGTTTTCTGCCTGCAGAAGTCCTTAGACATTGTCAGCCAGAAGGGCTCCAGTGTTTACAAGCTCTAGTGTTTATTAGTCTCAAATCACTCTCAGTTGGTGGTATTTCAAAAACAGACCAGATCTCTGAATTTGCCAGTATTTTTAGGAGAGTCATCAGAGCCAGGCCCCAGCCTGGGAAGATCTAAAACTTATGGCACTCCTCTCCCTGTCAGAAAATCAGTATACTTCAGAAGCAGAAAGATCCTTAGACAGATTAGAGGAATTTAGATATTCTAACCTGAGCATGGTAAAGTTTTAAATAATTATATAATTTTACTTCATGGCAATTCATCAAGTTTGTAGTTTGTTACATTTACATCATAGCAGAGTGTCTTACAGTGGTTGTCCTTTTCAGGAGAAGCAGAATAAAGACAGAGAAAAATGGGAGGAAGTTTTGTGCTTGTCCCAGATAACTTTTTGCAATAGGAACAAAGTTGTAACATTTCCAGCACCACTAGATGGGCCAAGTTTAGTAAATTATTAAGCTATTTTCTGTTTCCTGAAACTCTCCTATCTTGCCTGCTGGCCTTTCAGCTCCTTGCCTGTTTGCTTTGCTGCCTGGCTGGGAGGTGCTGGTGGTTTGGTGCCTACGTGGGAGTTTGGGGAGGTCTGGCTCAGTCTCACCCCTGCTCTGGTATGTGGTGCTGGTATACTTGGTATATTGACCATAGCAGTGTGATCTATTACCATGGAGTTTAGCTTTTATTTCTGGGGTTCCTCACTGCTAGGTACCAATGTGTCTGGGTTTTTTTGTGTGTCTGTGTCCCCTTCAATTTTTTGCTCCTCCATGAGACACAGAAACCTATGTGAAAACTCTTTATGTCTTCACACTGTGAATGTATTTCTGTTTGTTCACTCTAAAAAAGGCACAAGTGGCTTAAGGCACTTGTAGAAGGGATCTCCTTGTGGTGTTGAACCACTCAATAGGTACCTGTAGTGTTTCAGCAGACAATTGCAGAGTGCCAAGTAAAGGGAGGGAGACCTGAACACTGGACTGAAAGGAAAGACTTAGCTGGAAGCTTTTTGCTTCCCTAAGTGCTGTCTCTTAAAGAAGAGTGTCACCTCTTGATGAAAAGAAGTCACTTTTCAGTAATTCTTAGTAAAACTCTGTCGTGGTTTGAACTCCCCAAAAATCCAATTTCCAAACTCCTCACAATTTGCCTCAATGTGAGAGAAGTTTTCAGGCATACACAACTACCAATATGGGGAAGTTATATCAAAGTTTATTACTAACACAATAAATACTGTAATACATATATATAAACAACAAGCCTAACTATCTCTCCTATGGTAAAACAATATATATACATAGATCATCCCTCCTTCCCTCTATAAATGTCCAGAAGGAAAGAAGAAAAAGTCTTTTCCACTTCCAGGGCAGCACAGTCTCTCTTTTATTTTCGAGGCAGTAGTTTCAATTTGTCGTAGCTGGAAAATCTCTCTCTCTCTCTCTTCATTAGAATGCAGGAGTTTCTATTTCACCCCTTCTTGGCCCCTCGGCTCCAACTGAAGGTCTCTCTCTCCGGTGGACTGCAAAAGCAGAGACAAAGCTTGCTTCACCATGGTCATATCATGAAGTGCAAGACATTCCATGAAAGTCCCTTTCCTCGGGAGGTCAAGTTCACTTCTTGCCCCAAGCGTTCTAACAGAGCTCCTCTGCTCTGTTTCAGCTGCAAATGTGGCAGGGGAGGGGCAATTCCCCCCACATTCCTTGGTCTGACCATCCTGGTCCAGCTCACAGGACGTCTCCGAGCTCTCAGCTCCTCTCTCTAGCTGCTGCTGCATTTCAGGACTCCCTAAAAGTTTGGAAGCCCACCCCTCCTTTCCAAGGAGGTCTCAGGGTTTTGGGAAAGTAATTCAGTCTTACCCCAAAACAGTCTCTGCTGAGTTTTCTCTGCTCTGTTGCTGGCTCTCTCTCTTTGCAGCGCATATCTGCGTCTTTCAGCCTGGCTCTATGCCATGTTGCTGCTTGCTGGCTATCTTCTTGGCTTTCAGCCACAGCTCTCCACTCAGCACTGCCTCTGCCGCCATCTCAGCATCTTCTGCTGCCCATTCACAGTGGAGAACCCCAGCCTTTGGCCATGGCACCCGGTTCAGTTTTAACACTACAGCGGGTCTCCCGTAGTCCTGGCCGAGGGTTGGGGGCCTTGGCCCCTCTCTCTAACACATGGTGTCTCAAGCCATGGCTGCCTCTCCTTCCAGCTGCATACCAGGTCTCCTTTTCCGGTCTGTGTAATATGTTAGTTTTGCAGGGGCAGCCTGATTTGCTCAACACCAAGAACACCACCCCCTGGGGTTAACTACTTTCCAACTCCAGGGGTAAAGCTTTTTCAAACTAAGACAAACTCCCATCTCATTCTTAGGGGAGACATTTTAAATGGTCTTCTACTAACTCTTTTTAACACTTAAAACTGGATCAGAATGCTCCAATGAGATTTGCTCTGCCCCCATATAACCTTGCTGTTCCCGTGCCTCTGGACTGACTGGGCTTTGCAGAGCCTTGGGAGTCCTTGGGAAGAGAGTGTGAGATACTGCTCTGGACCACTGCCTCTCTGGAGAGTCGGTAAGAGTTGATTCAAAGAAGAAACAGCCTGCCCTCAGCTTGGAGAGTACTCGTGCTGAAATAAAGACAAAACAAAATAAAATAAAAATGTAGCCATGTTAGTTGAAATTTAGCATGAACTGTGACTTTGCAAATTGTAGCCACCTGCAAGTAGGGGTCTGCCCAATTATGGGCAGTTAAGATAAAGGGGAACTATGGCTTGAATGAATGGGTAAGGTAAGAGACTGACAGGGAAAGCCAGAAAATAAGGACTTCTAGCATGTAGTAAAAGTAATCAATAACATTGCAAGGGAGACAGGAGATGAGTGGGGACAGCACAGTTGCTTGAAATGATAAAGCTTTATGTAACTATAGTAATAAAAATAGGGGATAGGTAACCAAATGTCTATTTAGATAAGGCAGGCTTTGTACCAATTCTCAAAGAATGTATATGGTAGATAATTTTTGAAACTTACTCTTTCAAATGTATAAAAGCTGTTGTTTTTTTTCACTCGGCGGACATGCACTTGGGGGCGAAACCCCTGCGTGGCCCTGGCCGTAATAAAAGTGTGCTTTACATATTGTTTAAGGATTTCTTTGAATCAGTGCTGCTCTTCAGAGGTAGGAGCCCAGGTGCCACAGTTTTGGAATGTTATTACCTAATTTATTGCTCCCACTGAAACACCCCAGACCATGTGCTGCTCCATCACTTCCCCTCCCTTCTCCTTCAGCAGGATGGAGAGAAGAACTGGAGGTGAAAAAAGGTAAAGATCCCTGGTTGAGATAAGAACAATTCACTAGAAACAGAATAAAATAATAACATACAATAATAGTAACAGGTATACTAATAACAGAGTGTACAGGGCAGGAGAATGATTCAAAGCAATTGCTCACCCCAGCAAAGCAGACAGACATGACCCCCTCCTTCCTCCCCCCTGTACCTGTCCTGAGGTGGGATCAAATAACCCCAGGGTCCAGGCCATGCCCCTCCTGGCTGCTGCAAAAATTAACCCTGTCCTGGCCAGGGCCAGGATGCTAGGGGAGGCTGATGGGTGAAGGATGAGGAAGGATTAATGGCTAAGCCAGGTGGATGAAACAGCTGTTTTTGAGAGCATCACCACAAGCCAGGTATGGCCCTGGCAAAAGGGCAGAGGAATTCTTTGTTAGGAATAAATCTGTTGGGTATCTTGAAACAACTTACTGCTTTCACACTGGAGTCTTATTACATCCAAAGAATGTAGTGTGTTGGATGGGGTTTTCTAATTTTTTTAATTACCATCGGAAGATGACATTTATTTGGATGAAGAGTTTCAGTAAGCTAATGCCCTCAGTCCTGGGCAGCAGTGTGTAGGTATAAAAGCCAGTACCTGATGTACAGCTGTCTGCATTCAAAAGGCTCTGTGGCAGAAGTATTAAAGTGAGTACAGAGGTACTAAAGCAGCTCTATTTCTGAGTCAGGAAGAAGTATGTAGGCTGTGTTTACAGAGAGACTGGTAGCTGAAGGGTGTTTTGGGCACTATCCATTTATATCAGTGTTCTGAAGACCCCATTCTGGTTCAGCTTTTTGGCAAACCAGAAATTAGGATGCTAATGTCTCTACAAAGAAGAATCCAAGCACTCCTGGCTGCCTCCATGTATTGCCTGAGATCACATCTACTTCAATGCCCGAGGTGTGGGTGCTGCCCTGTGGGTAACAGCATATCTACAGTAATGTAGCCCATGGCCACTGCCAGAGCTGTGCCCAGTTTGGTGCTGGCAGCTCCCCACTGGAGTGTGTTCTGTGTCAGCAGAGAGCCTGCTTACAGGAGCACATGCATCTCGGGGCATTTTCTCTTGCTGAAAAATCTGGATCCATATTGGAACAATATTTTTTTGAGCAGTTTCTTTTGTGCAAATAGAGCTTAATTGGTACTTGTGTTCTGCTTAATTATGCTTCACATTTTGGAGCAATCTTCTCAACTTGAACAGCAGTCCTGTGAAGTGGGAAGATGTGATCTTCTGGGAAGCACTGGCTCATTTCTACGGAATCTGCAGAGTGCTCATTTAGTAGTGGTGTTTCTCTCCTCAATTCTGCCTGGACCAAGCTGATTTGTTCTTATTCTAGTCTTTGCACAGCTGAATTGCCATAATGTGGTGGTGATCTGTCCAAATGCTTCCACATTCACTCCTGCTCGGGATGCTAGTATTGCCTTGTAGTTCTAGGGTGAGTTCTGTTTTACACACTGCTTTTTCTGAACAGGATTAAGTGTATGCTAACAAACAAATTTTTTTTTCTTTAAAAAATGTGAGCAAACCCACACATGTTTTTAGCCTGGGAAACAAGTACTTCTGTTTGTATTTTAAAAACCCAAACCAAAGCTTCATTTCAAAAAACAAACTGATCACAAGAAATTTGCACTTAAAGCTAAAGTACAAATAACAAGTAATTGTTTTTTTAAAGATCCTTAGCACGAAATTGCTGTTGTACAGACCAGTGTAGGTGCCCTGGTTATGAGCATACATTTATTACAGCTCTGCTCATTCACTGTATAGGTCCCCAGTTAAGAAGTAAAATTTTATGGAACTGGGTAACTTAACAGAGAAAAGGCTGCAAAGAGCCACTGTGCTGTCAGTAAACGGTGACAAACTGACCACACACACAGTGCAGGGGCCGTTGGCTCCTGCCGGTATCACAATGATGTGAGCATTTGTGAGGAATGAAATTTGAAAGATTTTCCCAAATTAAGTTTTCTAAGTCACAGTCTAAACTTTCATTTTGTGGAAAATAAGGAATTAATTTAATTTTTTTTTCCAGATATGGAATGTCAGCTTTGGAAGAAGTGACATCTTCCACCACCTCCCACAAAACAATCTGAATTCCAAACAATTTCAGTGGCCTGTTGGGGGCTCATGCACCCAAGGGTGCCTCGGACACAGGGATCTGCAGCCCCCCTAGCGTGGTCGTGGCTGTGGGACAGCTCTGGGAAGCACCAGCCCGCAGCAGCATCTGGCTCTGGGGTGGGAATGCAGCCAAGTGCTCTGGCTGTCCTCACTTGGGGCTGCTACTGCATCTTTCGTAGACCTGTGGCTGCATTTGATGCTCCTCCAGCAGTGCCTGCACACAGGCCTGCCCTGGGGAGGGCACAGCGAAGTCCTGGAGGAGAAGGGAACGTGCACACTCACACATAGAAACACAAGTTCTCTCTCTCTATGTGAAAAATCCAAGTCCAGAATAAAATCTCAGAGGTTCTTGCAGCTTTGTGGTCCACTGCCCTTAAACACTGTACGTGATTGAGAATGCCTGTTACAAGGGGTTTATGCGGTTTAACTTGTATTTGTCCTTGTGCTGTTCTTTATTAACCTTTTTCTTCTGAATGTCTGCTTAGTTCTTCTGTCAGGTCTGCAGCCAGAGCCAAGTGTGTGTAATCCCACCTGTTCAAAAGAGGTGCCTATGAGGGTAAAAAACTTAGTTTTTACACTGTAGTTAAAACCTGCCTGAATGTACAAATATACAGTTCTATTTTTCCCATAATAACTCAAGGATAAAACATCCTTGAATTAGGTACTGAACTAATTATTATTTCTGATTGCTTGATTTCACCCCATAATGTATTCATTGATTATTGTTCTTCCAAAAGCCTTTTCCTGACTCAAAGCTAGGGCAAACCAGTGTACATGGAAATCAGTGCAGTCATAAATCAGGGACTTGAAGTGTCTGATTTGCTTTTCAATGAGAAAAAAAACATTGATGACAATAATTCTCAGAGAGAATAAGTCTGTTTGTAATGCATTGTCTTGGCTCATCAGAGGTTTTTTGACGAATAACCTATTCCAAAAAAGAAAAAAATTAAGTTAATTTAATTTATAATTCAGAAGTCTCTTATAACTGTCTCATCATGTGCCCTCTGAAGAGTTTCTGATATTTCTTCTGAAAAAACATCAGGTTTGGTTGCTTGATATTCTCATGGTTTTCCTTTTCTCTTGCTGCTTTGGAATTGTAATCTTGCCTTGGTTCTAGCTCACCCTGCATTTCCCAGCTTGTGGAAACCAGTTTAAGGTCAGTAGGTTGGGACAGCTTTTTTGAGGAAGTTGCTGCCTCTGTATCCTTTATCTGTCCTCTCACGTACCTTACCAAAACCTGGGCAGGAGACTTCCACAATTTATTTTTTTTTTCCCAAGCAGTAATTCCTGACCTAAAATTTAGTCTAGTAAAAGTATCACAATATGCTCAAACTGTTAGATTAATGATGTAAGTGTGTTAGGGATTTTCTCTTGGCCTAGTTATACACTAGTAAGAAATGGGTCTTCTGCAAACTTGCTGTGTGTCAGGATGTGGGTTCTGTGCCCCTCCTGGGAGGCTGGGGCTGCCCCGCTGCTGCTGCCTGTCGTGTCTCCAGCTGTCAGACTGTCAGGGGAAGGGGACATTTCATTGCAGTTGGCTAGACAGTAATTTTTCAGGAAATAGAATTTGCATGAATATACTTCCATTTGCTGATCTTCATTTCTCCCCAGCACCAATTAAAAAAAAAGAAAAATATAAAGTGACCTTTACCAGCAGATTTCTTCCTCTACCCAGGTGTGGCTGCAGGTGTCTTGGAGTAACTTCAGTGCTGTCTCAGGCTCTCTGTGTGACTCTGGGCCAGTCTCCTGGAAGAGGGGCACCTGTAAAGCAGATGCTCATGAGCCAGGGCCACCCAGGTATGCCCCAGCCTTGGCACCAGGGAAAGGCTCCTCTGCTCCCCTCAGACCACTTGTTCATGACAGCTAATTATGCCTGGTTTCCTGCTGATGTGATAAACCTTTAGTGTAGGAACTGCCCCTACTGTGCAATGTGCAATGTTGGGGCCCTGACTTCAGGATCACTGATCTAACTGCTGGAGACCAGGATCCAGTCAAGCTCCAGAAGGGGAATTACCCTTTGTGAGCTCAGCTGAGTGGTGGAAAGGTCTCAACTGTGAACAAAACTGATTCCTGTGATGATGCTCTGTGCAATCCAGACTGCATCTTATTACAGTGAGTAAGCTTGTTACATTACATTTGTGCATAGGAAGAGTACTTGGGCTCAAAATTTACTGAAGAGCTATGCATGTCTGGGGTACAAAGACATCTGCTCTGGATTGGCAAATTGAGTTCAGATTTGGGATGTGGTGGGGATGTGGTGATCAGGAGTATCACTCTGTGTTCATCATGTTCTTATTCTATTTCCTGGGTTAGATGGATTTTTTTGGTCTGCCTTAAGGCAGCCATTCTTATGTGTCACCTTTTCCAAGACAAAAATGTTACAAAGCATGAATAGATCAAGAGAAAGAAGGAACACTAATTAGGTGAGAATGCTGCTGAAATCTGTTCAGAGGGCATGCTCTGCTAGCCTGTGAAGTGCCTAGACTGCAGTTTTTTGGAATACTAATTAATTTTTTTTCCAGTCTGTGTTGTTACTTGGCTTTAGTTCTGCTGCCAGTTTGCACAGCAAAGGGAAGGGTTCTTCCTAGCTGGAGTTCAGCACCTGCCCAAGATCTAGAGAGAGCCTGACCCTGCAGCACAGAAACAGCTTTAATGTGAGTTCCCTCACAGAGCCTGAGCAGGTGACAGTTCTGGAAAAGGAGCACAGTTTGCTCAGTTTGCTCTAGGAAATACCAAAGTCAACTCAGGACAACTGGTGGCATTGCCTTTGGAAAGAATACTAATAAGCACATTGCATATTGGTTCATAGCTGTTCCTTGAGCTTCCCTGTGCCTTTCTGAGGCTGATGCTGGTAAGGCAGACAAATGTTCTCTACTCTCTGCTAGCTGGGGGTTTCCCTATTGTACCAGCCCCAAGTCTCATTCTTTTTGGTGATTACACTTTTCCATGTGGCTGATTCATGGCTCTTGTTTATAAAGCATTGTGATGGAGCATGGCATGAAATGTGACTGCTTCCCTGCTTGGGAAGCCACATGTCCCCTTTTCTGGATAAGCAATGGATGTGTAGGTGTGCTCATACAACAACAACCCTGTTAAACCTGATTTGTTATACTAGAGTCAAAAGAAAGCTCAACAGCATGTACTGCCAGTAACTCTGGGAATATGGTGAAAGAATCTAGTGGACCTTCTTCAGATAAGTCACTTATTTAATGTTTATTTAATCAAGTGCATGCTAGCCATCAGTTCTTCCTGTTGGTCACCTTTCAGCCTGTCACTCTGTTACTCTTGGCTGCACTCCTTAGATTGCTGTTTGAAGTGTGTGGAGTGGTTTAGACACAAATACTATACTTTAAGCACTGTGTAAATACCAACCTAGAAAAAAATGCATGTTTTGAGTCTTTGCTGTGACTAGAGTGGGGAGCACAGAACCAAAGCAAAAGTCAGGCCCATGTGTAACATGGGAGATGTGTTAACTGAGAGCTAATAAATTTGAAGGAACTTGCAGGGAGCATGGGGAAAGCATGTCTGGATGTATAAGCATTATTATTCCCACTTTACTGTTGAGGCTTTTGTGCTGGAAAGATGCAGAGGGGTAAGTAATTTCTATAGTAGGGTTGGAAATGGACTCATAAGCAGTTGAGTGCTGTGAATGGCACTCCTGGCTCCAGTGCGTTCCTGCGAGCAGATAACGCTGCAGAAGTGTCGGTGCTTCGGTCTCGGAGGCTGAAAGGAGCTGTTGGTGCTAGTGGACAAGAAAACTCTGCAGCTGTGGTGCAGTTCATGTTAGACATTCCTCCTTTCAAATACCTGGGCTCTGCAGTCCAAGACCTGCTAAGGATGTAAGAACTGATTTGCATAAGCCATTTTGTGTTTCTAGCAAAATATTGCAAGTTCTGCAAAACACCCCTTTCAGGGGAATGGTGTATTCTAATGTTTGTTTCTTTGAATCCCCTAAAGGGATTGATTGTGAATTCTGCTGAGAGGCCATTAATGTGCTAGAAGGATTTTCTTGCTGGACTTGAGGTTTTCTGCATCTGGCATATGAGAAGGAGCAGAGAGTTGGGTTTTGGGGCCCAGGTTTTTGGGAGATTTGGAAAAACATTTTGTACTGCGTCCTATTGTAATCCTACAATTTAATTGTAGCCAGGACTAATAAGTGCACTAAGTGCAACTTAGTGTTTGAAAATGTTGGATTGTGAGTGCTTGTCCTTGGATTGACAGTTCAGACAGGCTTTTCCAGGGTGCGGATATAGAATTGTGTTTAAAAGAGAGTAGAGTATCTTTTTTTTCTGTGAAGTTCACTATTGATATTTGGAAAAAAATTGTATGAAGTGAAGCTTGGATTGCTGTTGGGGCAGCTAAAGAATTTCTGGAAAACAGCAGAATACATCCCAAACCACAAAGCAGTGTTGGTGGTAGTTTGGACACAACTCTAGGCAGTGCCTCTGCTCAGACTCCAGCCCAAACCTGACCTCCTGAGGTTGAGCACGATGTGGGAGATTTGCAGCAGTGAACGCTTGTTTTCCCAGAGCGTGTGTGTGCTGCTGCACGTGGTGTCTTTGTCCCTTGGCACACCCCTAGCTGGGCTACCCACCAGCAAAGGTGCTCAAGGAGATGTTCCAGGGTTTTACCGAGGAAATGAGCACATCTGTTAACTCATTAGACACTACCTACACCCCATCCCTTAAATTAAGATTATATATGCTTGAGGGAAACAGCCTTTAACACTCCAACAAAACACAGAATCGTTCTCAGGATGTATGTCAGCCTGAGCTGTCTTTTGTACAGAGACAGTGAAGCTGAATTGAAGAAGTGATGCCGAATATATTCACAATTTCATATTAACAGAGTGAAATGGAACATGCTGCCAGGTTCCATGGCCTGTAAAATCCATGTATAGCAGAAAATATATTTGTTTAACAAACATGCAAAATTATTCAATCATATAAAAAGTTAGTGTGTAAATATTTTTCACTTTTTATTTCATTGCAGTTCAGAATTGGTGTGTTACCAAATGGCATTTCAATCTCTTGTTTCACTGTTAAGTGATGTACTGTGTTTAATACAAAGCACAAAACTGAAGAGTATGGTTCTCACTCTGCAGTGTGAGGAGTGTAACATGATGCTTTATTTGTGGTGTAAATTGCTGTATTATGACAATGTAAGGAAATGTGATATTTAAACAGTTAGGAGTAATACTGAGAAATGCTCACACTATGTTATTCAAAAGTGAGTAAGGTTAAAGTGTACAAAAAAAATGGCAGTTCTTCCTGAGAGGTCTGGAGGAGGACTGGGGCAGAGGTGTCTGGTTTAAGCAGGGGCCATGTCCAGCTCACCATTACCAGCCAGTGGTACCTCCAGCAGAGGTGCAGGTGGTGCTGTTCAGGTGTGAAGGGGAAGGAGAGGTTTCCCTCTGTGAGGTGCAAGAGCTGGAGCAGCTCTGCCTGGGAGCATGTGGTGAGAGGAGCTTTTACAGCTTCCAGTGCTGCAGCAGGAATGCAGCTGCCCTCCTGGCAGCTACTGACATCTTTATTTTGTCATTTGTTTTGCCCTCCAACTGCTCTGAGAAGCAGAAGATTGCATAATTTGAGGAAATTTTTCCTACTAGAGCCTGTCAAGGGCAAAGCAGCTTCTGTTGTAGGATTTTACTTGCCACCTCCATAACAGATGTGACAAGACTGCAGGACAGTAGTTTTTCCACTGGCTCGATTATGTTTATGTAATAAATGTATTTCTCCCTGAGGGCAGGGAGGTTGTGTTGGGGGTCCGGTAGCTGAGAAGGCAGCAGAGCTGGCTGAAAGCAATCCTAGAGCTAAGGACCCATCCCACTTGGCAGTGAGGAATTTCAGCACAAAGACATTCTATATCTATTCTAATTTGTTTCTTTAAATTTTTTCAATTAAAGAAACAGTCTGGTTTAGAGTCTAAAAAACTTGCTTTCTGAATTTGAAAACCCTCTTGATAAAAAAGAGTCCTAGGCAGACCTATCTCCAGCCACCAGAATGTCCCACCACACCCTACAACACTCCCGGACACTGGTTTCCTGAAAGTAGGACAAACAGGAAAACACCTTCTTTTTACCTTGTACCAGAAAACTACTCTACAACAGGATTGAGTTAGCATTAAAATAAATCCTATCTGCCATGTTTAGTTTCTCAGACAGTAGGAACAAAGTCAAGTGATAATTTTGGGGTATGGAATGGCTTTTGACCAGCACAATTGGAATGACATAAAATCAACTGTTATTCAGATTGTTTCTGAATTTTTAAATGATTGGGCATGGGCCCAAGTACAAAATGCTGCCACACAGATGTCGTAGGGGAAATGTGAGCATTTTATTAGCATGCACTCCTGTATCTTATTTTGGTACCTGTGAGGGTTTGTGTTTGTTTTTCCTTCACCTTTAAGCTGTAAAGGAAAGAAAATATTTTTAGTCAAATTACATTGAAAAATACATCTGGATTTATATGGTTTAAGAAGAGTCTTATATTGGTTTTCTCCTACAGTTGTGTCACAGCTCACCCTGGTCAGGTACAGATGGGTTGTCCCCTTCCCTTCACCCAGCCCTGATGGTTTGGTCATGGCATTACCTGCTGCTTGTAAACAAACAACTGGCATGTTAGCAATAACACTCAGAATTGATGGACTGAGTTTTTGCCAATTTATTTTCCTTTTCACTTGTCTGCAGTTGCTCAGAAATTATTCTATTTCGCTGCCCAGAGAATGATCCATAACCTGGGGGGCTCAGGGAAAAAAAACCCACTCAAACCATAAGAATCCTCTTGGAAGAGATGACAAATAATCAAGTCTGCTTCTTAGTGCTTTGGAAAGAGGTTTTAGAAGTGGTGATAACAACATCATAATTTCTTCTATTTGTGCTGTTCAATATGCTAAGTAGACATACACATACGAATTTGAGATGATTAAGAACTTTTCTCTTTTTATATTGAAAAGTCCCTTTTTTCAAAAAAGAACGACTCAGTGCTAAATAAAAAAGTATAGACTGTGAACAAAAAACTCACAATTTTAATAATCTGTAAGGGAATTAGTTTTCCATTGAACCCTTGAAAGCGGACTCCATGAAGATTTTCATACAGTGAAGAAAAACGTATTGTTACAAGAAGCATTTTTCTATTTCTCTTTTTAAAGGGCTTTTTTTCCTGTCTCTTTAGAGAGGAAAAGAAAATATTGTTTATATCCAGAAAGCATTATCTACAGTTTAAAGTTTTGATAACCCACAAGGTTACCCTATGCAGAAATTTAGGTTATTTTTTGCTTTTTTTTGCAGCACATCTATTGTCTTCTTGCTATCCAAAATCATCTCTGATGCATCTTCACCTTTTCGAGCCCAGTATTTACAGTGGGCCCTCTCCATGTACTCTCTCGCTTTTTATTAATTCATTTCACTCTTACTAAATCAGGCCACTGTTATGCTTTCTCTAATAACTGCAGTTACATTTCTTTGTTCCCATCAATGGAAATTAGTTTGCAGCTAGTGTTAACATACAAATTTAGAACTATCCTCATGAGACTTGAAATGGGAGATTATTTTTTTCCTGTCCTCAAGTTACCCAGCAAAGTGGGTGATTTTGTGGCTAATGGCTCAACACCTTTGTCTTCAGCAGAGATTCAGGGCCTCTTTAAGCAACCAGCTCATTCTCTTCATTAATACAAACCTGATGTGGTGGATCAAGAAGGTTAAAAGTCATTTGATTATATTGCATGTGATACAGTACTTGTTAAATTTTACTATTTGTTTTCATATGCTTTCAGTAAGGCTCATAGTATGGACTGCTCTGTCTGCTGTGGTTATGTATAAGATTTACATCCACGGTCTACTTGATCTCAGTGTCCAGTGCATCCTCTGTGGGACAAGATGAGGTCCCAGGTGAGCTCACAGGGGCTCCCTAGGCAGCAGCACAGGGCAAGATACTGCAGAGCCAATAGTGTTGTGGGAGAGCGTTTGGGAAAGTTTGGGCACCTGGAGGCACATGCTGCCTGGAAATGGAGGCCACAGCTGCCAGCTGGATTTGAGGGCAGGAACTGCCCAGGCTGGAGATCAGGCTGGGAGCCACAGGTGATCACATTCTGACCAAAGCTCTCATGCCTTGTGCAGGTTATTGCAGGTCACACTGTGTGCCCAGTTCTCCAGTAAAAAGAAAATGGTGACATGAGAAGACATATGCATATCTTTAAAACTATTACTTGTTATCTTTTTTTACTTTTAACCTAATTTTCTAAAGGTATTTTCTCCCAGGGTATGTGAAGACAGTACAAAATGACCATGTTGCAAAGGCACCAATTAGTCTTCCAGACCACCTGAGACTTCTTCACCTTTACTAATCATTGTTTTATTTCTACAGCTGTGGAGAGCTAAACTGTGGAGCACAAAGCTGTGGGCCCCTCTTGTTGGCCCTCAATAGACTTTGCATGCAAAGTCCTGCTTATCCCTCATCCAAGTTGCTAGGATGCTGCACTGCTGTCTTGCTGTGGGCAGGGATGCTGGCATGGCTGCATGCCTGTGTGCATGCTTCCCTTCACATGCTGCCCCGAGTTTCACGGTCATACAGGGGACAGCAAACTCTGACTTCCTTTCCTACTCCTCAGCGTAAGAGGAAGAGGCAATTCAGGGAAAAAAAATGTAAGATACACTTGGAAACAATCCTGCAGTCCCTGAGAAAGAGGACCTTCTGGCATTTACAGAAGGCATCCAATGTCACCTTAAAATTAACAAAAGACAAAGCTATGAATGGTTGTTGCTTTCTTTTTGTTAAATTTTTTTCTTACTTTTTCCTAGACCCTGCCCGATGGTTTTACGTGTATCAGAGAGGTAAAATTTAAACCAGTTTGATTCTATCGGCCTTATCATTTTTGTAGCAAAAGTTTTCTTAACCTAGGAAATAGGTTCCCCCAACTGAGTTTGTTCTCATAGAAGTAGAAGGAAATAGAAGGAAAATGGCCCAGTTCTGGATAAGGCTGCAGCTGGGCAGCAGCACAGCTCCCTTTCAGGAAGGAAGCCCCAGCTTTGACTCGCCCTCCAAGTCCTGCTGTGTGCAGTGTTTTAACACATGACATGCTGAGTTAAGTGCTTCCCAGTTCAGGACTCATCATGTGAAGTTTTGAGATGGTATTGAAAATTTTTTGAAAATCATCATTCTAATCTTTCTAGTGAGGTGGGGGTTTTCTGCAAATTCACCATTCAACAGCTGCTTGGAGGAAAGCACTTGTCCCAAAAGCACATTTTCTGCAGCATCCCCAAACAAGCTCTCAGTGTTTTTTCACCTATTTTGGCACGTTGTTTGCCTTATAAATGCTGCTACAAGATAGGTGGGAATGTGCAAGGAAGACTGAAAAGAAAGTGCTGTCCTGGGTAAGGTCCAGTGCACTGGAAGGACATTCTGCAGTCTCCTCCTCTGAGACTGGCCCAGCAAAACTAGTTCTAATGAAGAGTGGACTTCATATACTGTCTGCTAAAACATCTGGAGTCAAATTTGACATTGCATATTTCATGTTCAAACCATTGTACCTGATCTTAGTTGTGTGCCAGAAAGACATTTGAGAGGTACCTCTGTCCCCTGAAAATTCTTGCACTTTTTGTTTTGGAGTATAATGTTTTTTGCATCGCTGTGTACAACTGTGAAACTAATTAAAGGAGTATAGAGGCAGAGAAAGTATTCATACATGACATTGTGCATAGATCATTGCAAGGATTAGACAAGAAATCTTTAAAATCCATTTTTATTAATAATATTTATTATTACTAGCTATTTTTATGTGAGAATTTTATACATTGTTGAGTTTTCATGTAGCTTCTCTCAGCAAGTGGTGATGTTGTAGGTTCACACATGTGCTGGTTTAAAAGTTAACCAGCAGGGGAAACCAACCCAACTCAAAAGATAGATTACAAGTCAGAATAACAATTTAATAAAATAATACAATAAGTACGACCACACGGACAAGCAACGGGCCCTAACCCACAAAGCCCAAATGTACAACCCAGTACCCCAGGGCACAAACAAACGGTGCTCCCTGGGCCCCCCCTGAGTCCAAAGCAAAGGGAGAGGGGAAAACCTGCTGGTGGGAGAGCTGCTGCAGTCCGGCCAAAGTGGTGATTGCAGTCCAGTTGAGGGTGGTGGTCTCAGTCCGGCTGAGAGCGGTGAGCTGCAGTCCTCCTCTGGATCCCACGAGTGGTGGTAAGGTTCTGAAACTCCAGGTTTATGTATTCTCCAGCTCAGGCAGCAATGCTTAGCCCCTCCCTCAGAGCAGGGAATTCCATAAAAGGATGCTCAATCCTTCCCTCAGAGTGGGGAATTCCATAAAAGGGTGTGAGGGTGCTCAGTCAGGGAATTCCACAAAAGGGCATGAGGACAGGAGCATGGGGGGGGGGGCACCTCGCAGGCCTCTACTGACAGCAGTTTCTGGGAAATGGCATGGAGGGCTATAGAATACACAGTTTTGGGCTACACCCATCCAATGATGAATCAGTCCCAGCTGTTCTAACTAGGACAACACAAGCAGAGCAACCTTGCTAAGCCTGACTGTATAACAAGTTTGATGTTGCTGGTTCAGTAGTAAAAATCACAGAATCACAGAATATTCTGAGTTGGAAGGGACTCACAAGGATCATCAAGTCCAACTCAAACTAGACCTGAAAAAGTCAAAAAATCATTTTAGAAAAAGGGAGTAGATAAGGAGACACCAATCTCGTTTTGGTTTATTGTCCAGAGAGAGTTCCTTTGGTTTGGAAATTGATTTCTCCATCCAGGCAGTAATATTAATAATTATTTTTATTGATAATAATAAAGGGGTGCTCAATTTTAATTAAACGTGTTTAATATTTGATATATCATTACGTACCTTTGTGCCATTTTTTGACTGATGTTTGCCATGAGCAGATTTTCCTTACCCCTTTTCAGAGATCATGGCTGTCACAGTCTGGGAGCTCCTGCTGTCTGTCCCTGCCAGGCTCCAGGGGTGTGCAGGGATTTGCGAGATGGGGTCGCTCAAAGGCTGGAAACACTGTGCTCTGGTCTGGGGGAGGCCCATGGGAAAGAACAGAAATGTGCTGATGGACAGTGAAACTGTGCTTAGCAGCTGCCTTTGCCCCTGGGATCTGGAAGCTCAGACCTCCAGGGACATCCTAGAAGCTGCAACTCCCACAGCTCCCATGGACACCGGTGGGAGGGGGCACTGGGGCTGCGGTGCAGGGCTGCAGCAGCGATGCAGCTCTCACCCAACTCCTGCTCCTGAGGGAACATTCAGGCCTTGAGCTATTTCTCTTCATGAAGTTTCCAGATATTTGCAATTGATTTCCCACAGGCAAAATCTATTTCCTGTGAGACCTGCCCAAGCATATATTCTGTCTGGAGATTAATTTCAAATATGTCATGGATAAACTGGAGTTAATTTTTTCTTCAGGTCCTTGCTTATAGAATGTAGCTAATTTTTTTTTAATAAAAACAAGATGCAGTGTAATAATTCTTGCACATAATTTAATCCCCTTCAGTTGTATTTGTAAAATTACCCATTTCATCTAACACCTGTCAGTTTTACAATTAACACTGGGCATGTTAGGTGTATTTTACATCTTGATTTTTGTCTTTAGCAAAAAGTGAATTTATTATAAGCAACTTGTTTTCAAAATCCTCCCATAAGCCATGCAGCCTGGTGTTCCACAGTTTCACCTTGCAGCCTTTGGAAGCAGGGAACAGGGTCATTTGCATTTTTATTAAATCATCATTTACACCTTCAGGTGGTCCTTGGCCAGCCCTAGTGCTGCAGGAGGCATCACTATTGCTTGTTTGCCAGGTTGGAAATGGTGTGGTATTGCAGGTGACCACTCTGGGAAAGGTGTTTGGTGCTGCTTGTGTTTCCAAAGGGAGAATGGCCCAGTAAATCCAGTCCTGTGAAAGGTACTGCTGGTGCAGAGGCAGCTGCCAGCACAAGGAAGGATGGGCAGGTTCATAAACGTGGCCCTGAGCTGTTCAAACCCAGAGCCAAGGCAGCAGCTGGTAGATAACACACAATTGTTTCCTGTTTTATAGTGCACAAATATACTTTGGTCTGGTGGACAGTGTCCCTGCCCATGGCAGGGTGTTGGAACTGGATGATCTTTAGGGTCCCTTCCAAGCCAAACCATTCTGGGATTCTGTGAAATGTGGGGCCATCTGCAGGCAGTCTAAGTATGGAACTTTTCAAAATGTAAAGATAACAAAAGGTAAAACGGGAACAAATATGAAAGGATGAATAAACCAAGCCTCGTTAAGTAATTTCTAAAGTGTATTCTGTTAAAATATTGATCTGCCTTAATGAAAATTCATTCTCTGCTCTTGATCAGGCAGCAGAAAACAAAATAAAGTATCTTTCCTTGGCAACAATCTAAAAAAATATGCATGTACATACAAGTATGTCAGGATTATTTTTCTTGGTAAAGTGAAGTCACTGTTTGTTGGATATAAAAAAATGTGCCTATCCTGTGGGCTAAGAAAATAAAGATGCTATTTTGCACAAAAAAAAAAAAAACAAAACCAAAATTAAGTAATTATTATAACGTGGGCCTACTTTGGAGTAGAATTACAACAGACCCAGACTTCATACCCTGCTATTAAAGCAGTCACAAAAAGTATGGCTAAGGACAAATCCTAACTCAGAAAGTGCTTCTTCCCAGTCCTCTGTTTTCAAACTCATTGTAAGGAAAACATCTAAGAGAATGTTCTGTACTGGCTTAACAATATTCAGCCTAGGACAATATTGCAGCCATCTGGTGTGGAAGGGATTCATCCAGGGATGATTTCAACAAGTGCTGGAGCTAAACACAGAAAAAAGAATAAATTAGCATTTATCAGTACCTGCATACAGGAGAAATCTTCTGCTTTAATTAATGCGTCCACCTGATTAGTGAGCACAGATAACCCAACTGAGAAAAAAAAAATCATGCTTTGAGATACAGAATAATAAAGTGTGACTTTTTTGCTAAGATTCAAGTTCTCACTAACCAGCTCTATGCTCCCCAGACCCTGGGGCAGGTGTCTCCATCAGCAGGGCAGGAGCACACTGCCTGCTCGGGAGGGATGCCCAGTTGTCCCTGAGCTGGGGAGCTGACCACATGCACCCCTGGCAGTGGCTGCAGTCAGTCCCAAGGTCTGTTCATGCACTTGCAAATTGAAGAAGAAGAAAATTAACTTTAAACGGGTGGCATGGTTGTTTCCCACTCTCAGATCTCTCAGGGTGTTCAGCAAACTGTAAACAAGGCAAAACTGAGGAAGAATATGATATTAGATGAAATACCTTAACATTATTTCTATCAAAAATTTAAATTTACATGTGTTTATGTATATACACTTCTGCTTGCACTCACAACCCTGAAGTGAGCTTCAGTTTAATAAAACTGTAGTGGTTATAAATGCAGGGGCTCATATTTCATACAGTGACATCTCTGAAGAGCTGGAGGGACCGAGCCAGCGTGATAATGAAAATATAAATAAAAGGAAATACTATATTCATGATAAAAGGTAAGGGCAGAGGAGGAATTGATAATTTCCTGTTCTGCCACTGAGGTTACTGTGGTTAATTTATAGGGCATCAGGGAATAGAAGGTTAAAAAGAGCTGACTTAGGAGCAAGGGCTGAAAGGAAACAAATAAGGACCAAAAAATTCTTCATAGAGGTTGAGGACTACTGAGTTGGAAAAGATCAGTTTGCACAGAAGAGCAGTTTGTGTCCTCAGGTCTCTGGCTCCAGGTCCCCACTGCAGACTTCAGCCAGGAAGGGAGGAAGGATGAACAGGGAGGTTGCTGAAGGAAAACCTTTGAATATGGGATGACAACTGAAAAAAGCTGAAATGGGCTGAACACAGGGAGGGGATGTTTGATCTGTGAGGCCTATTAATCATAGAATCATATAATCATAGAATCAGCTGGGTTGGAAGGGACCTCAGAGATCATCAAGTCCAACCCTTGATCCACTACCACCACAGCTGCTAGACCATGGCACTAAGTGCCACATCCAGCCTCATCTTAAAAACCTCCAGGGATGGAGAATCCACCACTTCCCTGGGCAGCCTATTCCAATGGCTGATTACCCTCTCTGTAAAGAATTTCTTTCTAATATCTAACCTAAACTTCCCCTGGCACAACTTGAGACCATGCCCTCTTGTCTTGCTGATAGTTGCCTGGGAAATGAGACCAACCCCCACCTGCCTACAACCTCCTCTCAGGTAGTTGTAGAGAGTGAGGAGGTCTCCCCTGAGCCTCCTCTTCTCCAGGCTGAACAGCCCCAGCTCCCTCAACCTCTCCTTATAGGTCTTGTGCTCCAGTCCCTTCACCAACCTCGTTGCCCTTCTCTGCACCTGCTCCAGCACCTCAACATCTTTCCTGAACTGAGGGGCCCAGAACTGGACACAGCACTCCCGGTGTGGCCTCACCAGCGCTGAGTACAGGGGCAGAATCACTTCCCTGCTCCTGCTGGCCACACTGTTCCTGATACAGGCCAGAATGCCATTGGCCTTCTTGGCCACCTGGGCACACTGCTGGCTCATGTTCAGCCTCCTGTCAATCAGCACTCCCAGGTCCCTTTCTGCCTGGCTGCTCTCCAGCCACTCTGTGCCCAGCCTGTAGCGATGCAGTGGGTTGTGGTGGCCAAAGTGCAGGACCCGGCACTTGGCCTTGTTGAACCTCATCCCATTGGAAACAGCCCAACTCTCCAACCTATCCAGGTCCCTCTGCAGAGCCCTCCTGCCTTCCAGCTGATCAACACTACCCCCCAGCTTAGTGTCATCTGCAAATTTGTTAATGATGGACTCAATCCCCTCATCTAAATCATTGATAAAGATATTAAACAGAACTGGGCCCAACACTGATCCCTGGGGGACACCACTGGTGACCGGCCTCCAGCTGGATGCAGCCCCGTTCACCAGCACTCTCTGGGCCCGGCCCTCCAGCCAGTTCCTAACCCAGCACAGAGTGCCCCTGTCCAAGCTGTGGCTGCAGCTTTTTCAGGAGAATGCTGTGGGAGACAGTGTCAAAGGCCTTGCTGAAGTCCAGGCAGACACATCCACAGCCTTCCCCTCATCCACCAGGAGGGTCACCTGGTCAGAAAAGGAGATCAGATTGGTCAGACAGGACCTGCCCTTCCTAAACCCGTGCTGGCTGTGAAGTTGTTACTCCTAAAATAAGTTGTATTATGACGCATCATGGAAAATAGCTCTTTGTTGGAAAGTGATAGACAAAATGACCCAACATGTCCTTCTTGTATTTATTTTCTGTGGTGAGGCTTCAAGAAATGTCCAGGACTGCTCTGCTGCATTAGGGCATGTTCCACAGAAGGAACAGCTTTCTACCATTTCTGAGTTTTTTTACTGGAAAATGGTTGGTCTGGTGGTATTTTGAATGTCCCCTTAGTCAGATCTAAATCTTCACAAGTTCTTTTGCTAAACTTTAAAATATTTCCCTTGGGAGAGGAAGTGGAAACAGATGAAATTATTAACCCACAGGGAACCATCAGATCCTCTTCAGAGGCAGAGTTTAACACAGGTTCTGGAATAGGGAACAGAAGGAAAAAATAGTGTCCCTTTGAGAGGGATAAATTTTTCATAATTTTCTTTCTGCAGTTTATTATGAGAAAAGAGACGCATTTCTCAGCATAAAAAATAGAATCAAATCTACAAAAATAATATGGCTTATTTTGAACATAGAAATACCTGCCTTGTGGGACCCAAGCTCATTACTGGAAAAGCCTATTCTTGCAGGACAAACTTCAAAGGAGATGAGTTGCACTCCTTTGAAGTAATGATTCACTGAATGAAGTCAGTACAGTCAAAAGACAAATATCATTATTAAAATAGAGTGTTTACCAAGTAATATTTTATTCCAGAATATTTGGGGAAAAAAATAATTCCAAGACCCTAATTTTGGGTCTTTTTGTATAAATGGCATCAGGATAACTCTGTTTTGAGCTCTAGTTCTGCAGATTTTGTTTAAAACTATCGTGGGGCTAGAGAGCAAGTTTTCTTGAGTAAGACCTTTTTCTTTAATTACTTGTATTTTAGAATACTAACACTAATTCCAGAAGTGTTTGGAAAACCTGGCTGAGAAAATATATGGTAAAAAAAAATACCCATAAAAAATTAGTCGTATCAAAATGTCCTTGCAAAAGAATGGGACTTTTCGCAGCTGGATCTTTCCTGCCTCTGTAGAAACCTATGCATTGTAGGTGCATAAATAAAAGCAAGTATGAGAATATTCCAATAGGCTGGTTTCCCTCATCAGCCTCACCAGATACATGACGCTCCATAGATATTTCTTTTTTATCTTCCTCTCTCTGTAAATTATAGGATATAAAGACTAGTTAGCCGGTATTTTACACTTATAGTTTACAGACTGAAGTTGGAAAGAACTTAAGGGAGAGTCAAGCGATAGGAAATGTTTAGCTGGTTAGAGAGCAGAGAAAGGCTCCACGCCTACCTTTCACAGAGGAAAAGCAAATGCCTACCAAGGTCCTGTGTAAACTGCTTATGGCATCGGGGGACTGCGGGTGCACAGGAGAGGAGTCAGGTTAGGTGCATGTTGTTAAGGGAAAGGTTTAGAGAACTTATGGTTAACCAGAGGTCACTAGAAAGGTATTTCCTGTGCAATGTATGGATTAATGATGAGTTTCCCTAACATGGTTCCGTTTTAAATGGATTTCCTCTCCATTTTCCAGCCACTCATTTCTCTTGCCTCATTTTAAAGAATTTCTTCCCCACACTTTTCTCTCTTTACAGCTTCTGCATTCCTTCATTTTGTGGCATTAGTTCTCATGCAAAGAAAATGGATTTCCCCCCTTATTTTACATTAATAGTTCTTTTTCCTGTAGCAGACAATGTTTTTCATCTCCTTTCTTCTAACAGGAGCTGTAATTTCTAGACTCTTCATTTTCCCTTTGTGTGGGAAAGGTGTGCCTCTTTTGGCCACCTGCCATCATTCGGTCACTTTTTCTGCACCACTTTTTCTGCTGCTGTCCCTCACTGTTACATCTCTTACCTTTATGCCCTTGCTGTGCAAGGGACCTTCAGCACAGTATTTAGGCATGTATTTTAGCTGCTCAAGCCCTACAAATGCTGACTGTGACAGTCCAGATACGGTGGATTAGGAGGATGGCTCAATTCACCAATATTTCAAACTGATTTCTTAATACTGGCACAGTGAACCAATGTTAATTAACCATTAGCACTCACTGTCCTGTGTCCTCCCTTAAAAACGTGCATATGGAAGAAGTGTCAAGACAATTAAAAAAGACTTTAAAGCACTGGGTCGGTCAGTTCATGGGACAGGAACACAGGTGATATTTACCTCAGTTCCTGTACTATCTGGGATGGATGAGGAGTTAAATAAAGAGAGGAGTAGAAAAGCCCAACTCATCAACAGATGGCTAAAGGACTGGTGCCACCATCAGAATTTTGGTTTTTTTGACCATGGGGCAAACTCCATTGTACCCAGTCTCCGAAAATCAGATGGGATTCATCTTTCTAGGAAGAGCAAGAGGACTGTAGCGCATAAGTTGGCAAGGCTGATCAGGAGGGCTTTAAACTAGGTTTGAAGGGGGAAGGGATTGAAACCAGGCTCTCCAGTGATCAGCCGAAGGACAGAAAACCTGAGTTAAGAACGAAATCAGCAGCCCACCTGAAGTGCATGTACACCAATGCACACAGCATGGGCAACAAACAAGAGGAGCTGGAAGCCATCGTGCAGCAGGAAAGCTCTGATGTAGTTGCCATCACAGAAACATGGTGGGATGACTCGCATGACTGGAATGCCACCATGGATGGCTACAAGCTCTTCAGAAGGGACAGGCAAGGTAGGAGAGGTGGAGGAGTGGCTCTGTATGTTAGAGAGTCTCTTGACTCTTTAGAACTTGAAGTCAGTAACGATAAGGTTGAGTGCCTGTGGATCAGAATCAGGGGGAAGGCCAACAAGGCTGACATCCTGGTGGGAGTCTGTTACAGACCACCCAACCAGGATGATGAGGATGATGAATTTTTCTACAGCTGGCAGATGTCTCAAAATCGCCAGCCCTTGTTCTTGTGGGTGACTTTAACCTGCCGGATGTCTGCTGGGAACTCCACATGGCAGAGAAGAGGCAGTCTAGGAGATTCCTAGAGTGTATAGAAGACAATTTCCTGCTCCAGCTGGTAAATGAGCCTACCAGGGATGGGGCCCTGCTAGACCTACTGTTCACAAACAGAGAGGGGCTGGTGGGAGATGTGGTGGTCGGAGGCCGTCTGGGACACAGTGACCATGAAATAATAGAATTCTCAATACTCAGGGATGCAAGAAGGGTCATCAATAAAACCTCTACATTGGACTTCCAGAGGGCAGATTTCAACCTGTTCAAGAGACTGGTTCAAAGGGTACCGTGGGAAACAGCCCTTGAAAACAAAGGAGTCCAGGAGGGATGGACATACCTCAAGAAGGAAGTCTTAAATGCACAAGAGCAGGCTGTCCCAGTCTGCCGAAAGGCAAGCCGGCAGGGAAGACAGCCAGCCTGGCTGAACAGGGAGATCTTGAGGGAAATTAGGATGAAAAAGAGAGCCTACTGATTATGGAAAAAAGGACTGGCTACTCAGGAAGAGTTCAGGAATTTAGCTAAGTCATGTAGAAAGACAATCAGAGAGACAAAGGCAAGATTTGAACTCAATCTTGCCACTTCTGTTAAGGAAAATAAAAAATCTTTCTATAGATATATCAGTAGCAAAAAGATGGACAAGGAAAACCTCCATTCTTTAGTGGACATGGGGGGGAACATAGTTGTTAAAGATGAGGAAAAGGCTAAGGTATTTAACACCTTCTTTACCTCAGTCTTCAACAGTAGGACAGGTCTCTCTGAGGACAGCTGGCTTCTGGAGCGTGTAGATAGGAATATGAAGCTGAATAGTCCCCCTGTAATCAAGGAGGAAACGATAAGCGACCTGCTGAGCCACTTGGATCCTCACAAGTCTATGGGACCAGATGGGATCCACCCAAGGGTGATGAGGGAGCTGGCGGAAGAGCTCGCCAAGCCACTCTCCATCATCTACCAACAGTCCTGGCTCACTGGGCAGGTCCCAGATGATTGGAAGTTGGCAAATGTCACACCAATCCACAAAAAGGGCCAGAAGGAGGACCCAGGGAACTACAGGCCTGTCAGTCTGACCTCAGTGCCTGGCAAGGTTATGGAGCAGATCATCCTGGGTGCAATCACACAGCAGCTTCAGGATGGGCAAGGGATCAGACCCAGCCAGCGCAGGTTTAGGAAGGGCAGGTCCTGTCTGACCAACCTGATCTCCTTCTACGATCAGGTGACCCGCCTGGTGGATGAGGGGAAGGCTGTGGATGTGGTCTACCTGGACTTCAGCAAAGCCTTTGACACTGTCTCCCATAATATACTCCTGAAAAAACTGGCAGCCCACGGCTTGGACAGGGGCACTCTGTGCTGGGTTAGGAACTGGCTGGAGGGCCAGGCCCAGAGAGTGCTGGTGAACGGGGCTGCATCCAGCTGGAGGCCGGTCACCAGTGGTGTCCCCAGGGATCAGTGTTGGGCCCAGTTCTGTTTAATATCTTTATCAATGATTTAGATGAGGGGATTGAGTCCATCATTAGCAAATTTGCAGACAACACCAAGTTGGGAGGGAGTGTCGACCTGCTGGAAGGCAGGAGGGCTCTGCAGAGGGACCTGGATAGGCTGGAGAGTTGGGCTGGTTCCAATGGGATGAGGTTCAACAAGGCCAAGTGCCGGGTCCTGCACTTTGGCCACCACAACCCACTGCATCGCTACAGGCTGGGCACAGAGTGGCTGGAGAGCAGCCAGGCAGAAAGGGACCTGGGAGTGCTGATTGACAGGAGGCTGAACATGAGCCAGCAGTGTGCCCAGGTGGCCAAGAAGGCCAATGGCATTCTGGCCTGTATCAGGAACAGTGTGGCCAGCAGGAGCAGGGAAGTGATTCTGCCCCTGTACTCAGCGCTGGTGAGGCCACACCGGGAGTGCTGTGTCCAGTTCTGGGCCCCTCAGTTCAGGAAAGATGTTGAGGTGCTGGAGCAGGTGCAGAGAAGGGCAACGAGGCTGGTGAAGGGACTGCAGCACAAGTCCTATGAGGAGAGGCTGAGGGAGCTGGGGTTGTTTAGCCTTGAGAAGAGGAGGCTCAGGGGAGACCTCCTCACTCTCTACAACTACCTGAGAGGAGGTTGTAGGCAGGTGGGGGTTGGTCTCTTCTCCCAGGCAACTAGCAGTAGGACCAGAGGGCATGGCCTTAAGCTGTGCCAGGGGAGGTTTAGGTTAGACATTAGAAAGAAATTCTTTACAGAGAGGGTAATCAGCCATTGGAATGGGCTGCCCAGGGAAGTGGTGGATTCTCCATCCCTGGAGGTTTTTAAGATGAGGCTGGATGTGGCACTTAGTGCCATGGTCTAGCAACTGTGGTGGTAGTGGATCAAGGGTTGGACTTGATGATCTCAGAGGTCCTTTCTAACCCGTCGGATTCTATGATTCTCTATATATGTGTGTGTGTGTGTGTGTGTGTGTGTGTGTGCAGAATTAATTAACTTATAAAAATACAGCTTTGGTCTGGTCTGTTCTTTCACTGAGCCAGTGTGCTCTGAATTCATGCCTTTCCTCTATTCAGAGTGACTCTATTTCCTTGCACATTTCTCATTAAATCCTTGTCTTACAGCATAAATTACTATATTATTCTTGAGCCAAATAACCTAAAACAATTTTACAAGGGATAAATTGTGCAGTTTTTGACAATAAGGGGTGTGCTAGCTTTTATGCCAAGCAACTTTTGGATGTAGATTCAATTTTCATGTCAGCCGAAACCTGGATCTGGTCCTCAAAGTTTAGAGAATCCCAAACTGATCAACACTAAGTATCTATGTATTTGGGCATTGCATACACTGCTGGGGAAATGGGCTTGACAGGAGAAAACATGCATCAAAAAAGAAGTGAGATTATGGTGATACAGCATGTGATAGATCTCAAGTATTTTTCTTCCGTGTGGAAGAACAACCTCTTGAATAAAATGCACATAAGTGTTTTGCATTTCTTTTCTGGTTCCCCAAAAAGTCCATGCAAATGCAGCTTGGATTCATTCCAGATTCTGCAACTGTGAACATTACTTGAATTTCTCTTAGGACTAAACTGACTTTTGATGTCTCTGTAGCAAGCTTTTTGATCAGAATACAGACGAGTTTCCCTCACTGATCACCCTCACTATAATGTCATTGTCTAATATGCTTAAGCATGTCTGCTCTCTCATGTATATTTGCACAGCTTTCTTTAAAGCTAGTACTTTGAAAGTCCTATTCCTCCACGATGTTCCAACATTTAAGTATGAAATGTCTGGTGTTGCCTTTTCAAGCAATGTACCTGCTGCCTGCTCTTACCACCAGTTTTGACTTTGTGTATGGGGAACTAACTGGCAGCCCAGTAAGAAAAGTGAGCTATTGCTTTACTCCTATGGCTTTTATTTTGCTTTCAACAGTTACACAGATCAGTTCTGTTGATGGTTTCTTTTTCTTCTGTTGCTCTGCAAATCCAGTCTGTCCTATCCATCATGTTAATAGAGCAAAGGTAACAACCAAAATAAATATTTCCCTGTCTTTTCTTTCAGATAAAATTGAAGATGAATTAGAAATGACTACAGTGTGCCATAGACCCGAGGGACTCGAACAGCTTGAAGCACAAACCAATTTCACGAAAAGAGAACTTCAAGTGCTTTATAGAGGATTTAAAAATGTAAGAACACTACTGCAATGAACAGAGTCTAGTATGTATGTCCCCG
Organism: Corapipo altera; assembly: GCF_003945725.1. Classification (NCBI taxonomy): domain Eukaryota; kingdom Metazoa; phylum Chordata; class Aves; order Passeriformes; family Pipridae; genus Corapipo; species Corapipo altera. The sequence continues at coordinate 461,375 of NW_020884973.1, forward strand.
CTAGCCCCAACTGCTCAGATATATTTTGTATTATTCCATGCTAAACGTTAGTAGTTTTGTATTAGAACTCTCCAACACAACAAAATGAGCACAATCTGCCTCTCAATCTAATATTTATGACACTGTAATCTGCCTAAAACTGGGTTTGGATGAATATTCAGCACATAATAGTCTCATTAAACTTGTTCCCCAAATGTCCACAAGCACTCTACAATTTCCTCAGCTGCGCCAGTACTTTAAGACAACCTGAAAATATTTTTATGCTTACTTATTCAAATATAAGCAGTACTGTTTCCTTTAGCTGCCCAGCATGGGGATTTTATCTTTTATCTAGCAGGAGAATCTTGTTCTTGTAATAGGATGTTAGTAGAGTACTTTAAGGTCCTGAATAAGTAGGGTATAAGGATGGAATGGCAGGCCAAAGAGAAATCAAAAGTTAAATGTGTATTAAGACTGAGGAGACAAGGAGAGGTTGCAGATTTTGGTGAAAACAGGCAGCAGGCCAGCTGGCATGACTGTGTGCACAAACAGCTCGGTGCCCCTGTCTGTGAGCCACCGTTACAGCCACACTCTCCCTGGGAGCAGGGAATCTGCAGCTCATGAGCCTTGGCTTCTGGGTCATCTGCTGCTGCCTCTCAGGGCCTCATCACAATAAGCAGAAATGGATGGGGAATGCTGAGGCTACATGGAGCAGATGTTTTATGGACCTTGAAGAATGAGTACTCATTATATGTTTGCCTGAGGGTCTGGATTTAGTCACCCAGGTGGTTTGTGTCAGCTGATGTTTTAATGATGATTAACAGGTCAGAATTGAGCTAGCTCAATGAACACAGAGTGTTTTTTAAGTTGTCTTGAAGGACAGCTCCAGCATTTCAGTGACCATCACAGTGAAATGCTGAAATGTCTTAAAAAATCAACTCTACTGGGTAAAAACCTGTCAAAAGAAAGCTGAGCTACATTAAATACAGGCAGCTGTGAGGGAAAGCTGCTGGACTTTTAGAAGGACCTTTCTTTTTGACAGATTCTTGAAATTTGCTTGAATTACAGTGTTGAATTGTACAGTGTATATTTGGCTTTTCGAGGAGTTTGGTGGTTTCATCCTTTATTTCCACTGCTCACCTAAGCAGGCCAAGGTGCAGCTCAGCTTTCTGTATGTTTGTTTGGTGTATGTTCCGTATTTGTGCAACCTTTGCTGCATGTAGGAGGTCATTTCACGCATGAAGTTTTCTAACTGAAAACTGATACTCTGAAACCTCTTCATGCTTTCAGCAGCCAGCAAGAAATCATATGGTTTTTGAGACAGAGCTTGACAAGTTAACATAGAGTGTGATATGACATGACTGCCTACAGTGGGATATTAAACTCAGTTTTGCTAAGATCTCTGCAATGCCTTCTGTATTGCTGTTAGCTGGGAATCCTGTGTAGGAGAGCTCTGCTCTTTGCTGAAAGGAGGAGCTGGCTGTGCCAGCAGCTGCGATGCAAACCAGAAAGGCAAACCTGCAGCACTCTCAGCAGACGTGACACTTATCCCTTGCCCTTCCCAATTTTGCTATCACTTTGCAGTACAGAGGCATTACCTCCCAGGGCAAGAATGACAGACATGTGACCTAAATCTAGGACCTTGTTGAAGGTCTTGGTATTAATTGGCAAGGTCTTGGTTTATATCTGGGTACTAGGAAAAAGCCGGCTGTTTTTCTCCAGCTGCTATACACACAATATGCACAAAGTTTCATATCTAAGGTTTAAATTGAAGTGGAAATGCAGCTTTAACATTTGTAGCCTGTAAATCATGGATTCAGTGGGATGAGTAATTTTGCACAGGAGACAGACTGGCTCAGCTGTTACTGTACAATGTGCTTTTGTACCAAACGGTCTGCTCTTTGGGATGATGTTACAGTGCCATCTGGAGATTCAAAATCCTTGTGGGAATACAGTAATTTTCCTCTCTCCGGCTTGTACTTACTGCTTGTTCTCAGTGATTGCACAGGTCCTGTTTAGTCATAAGGCAACACCTGGATAATCACAGAGCCATTAGAGGCACTTGTATTGGACACAGAGGGACCGAGGTCCTGCTCAGCCTGGCTGCAGAGGATTTGGTGTGCAGGGACAGGGATGGTGTTCCACCAAAGGCAGCTCAGCACAGCCTAGGGTGGCCACTGGACTAGAGCCCTGGCTGACCAGGGTCCTAAATCTCAGTACTTTTATTCCTGTTCTTTCTTTGTCTCCAAAATCTGTTCCCCCACTCCCTTCAAACTTTCTCAGTCTTTTTCTAGTGTGTCACTGGTCCAGTCTGGTGCTTGTGTGCCAGACTGATGGAGGCTTCCGCGAAATTTGGCTCCTTTGCCACTCCAGAGAAGCAAAGCACGCTAACCTGTGTCCTTGGTGCCTGGCCAAATGTCCCCTCTCTCCTTGCCTTTAGCTTGCTCTTCCAGCTGTGAAAGGGTGCCACCCTCCAACATCTCTTGGTTCCAGGACCAATATTACACGCTTTTCTTAGCAGTTGCCTCTGCGCCCAGAACATGCTCTGCATTATGTGAATAGTCTCTTTTGCACCACGGAGTTGGCTGCTGTCTGACTGGAGCCAGATTAACATGAGATGTTTGGTCTGATTTCTTTGGCTGGGGTTCTGCAAAAGCAAGGTAACAGGCAGCAAAACCAGCAGAGCCTCTGGTGGGTCTTGCCTTTGTACAATTTAACAAAACAAAATGCAATATCTCCTGTCTACAAATATGTCAGGAGAAAGAATTGTTTGAGCTAAACAGCAGTTTAGCTCAGGAACAAAATGGCCATGAATTAGAAGTTTCTACCCCCAGAGTAGTAAAGTTTGGGGAACAGTTATGGAATTGCAGGGAGGAGAGTGAGAAACTATTTTTATGATTAAAATTGATAAACTGATGACGAATGAAGTGACCAAGAATAATACAGAGGTTTGAGCTTGGTAATTCAGTACCTCCCATTTAGATCATGTTTCTAATGGCTTGTATTCTTTGGAATTGAGTACATGAATTTAAAAAGCCTGGTGTTTCTATGGGACTTTTTGCTCAGTTTAGGGGGAGCTGTGCTGTTAGGGGAAATGCTTGTTAGCTGCAAGGGATAATTTTCTAATACTAAAGCAGGAAACAGGCAACCCAAATAACTGAGGGGCTGCTGGAGACATCCTTACCTTGCTTTAGTGTATTTTAGCAAACCTGTAATGAAGTGTAGTATGACATGTAATTGTCTGTAACAAAGTAGGTTTTTGAAAACTAAAGCGAGCAGTATGAGCAGGGAAGAAATGTTCTGATACTTTAATAATCCCTGAAACATCTCCAAACTAGGAGAACATAGAGCAACAAAATATGTGGGATGTGCAAATGCTTAGAGATGCAAATCTGGATTGTGGATTTGTCTATGGTCAGCTAACTTACAACCTCTAGTTTAGCAAAATGTGACCCCTGAGTTCTCGTCCACATGTTCTGGCCAAGCGACCAGAGAAGGGTCTGACAGGCCGGTTATGCTTTGGTCCCCTCTGGTCCCTGCATCTCTGCAGTGCACACTCTGAAAGCAACTGAGGAAGTTAATTTCTGATTCCAGCAGAAGAAAGAACAGCAAGTGCAACTTCTGGGGTTTTTTTCCTTTTGGTTTTGTTGATTGGTTTGTTTGGGTTTTATGTGGATTCAGCTCCTTTGCTGTTTAGTGGTTTAGAAGAAGCATGAGAGAGTAGGTTCAGATGCATAGCTCATGCTGCCAGAGATTGATAGTCAGTTCTCTGAAAATGAGCAGTTGGTTCTGTGCTTGACAATAGTACAAAAATATGTTCACTGTTTGACATTTTTAAAGAATTTGTAGGTTAAAGAAATGACAGGTGTTAACCTAAAACCCTGCTATCAAAGGAAGGCCTTACAAATACTAAGCTTTTTCTTACTGACAAGAATTTTTTATTGAATGAGTGATCCTTTATTAACTTCAGTGGAATTTAAACTGACACTAAGTTTACCTGCTTCGTTTCACAAGAGAGATTTCTTTTGAGTCAGCAGAATTAAGTAGTACTGTAGCACTAATGAGGCCTCTTGAGCATTATTTGGCTCTTATAAAACAAAAATTGTGATCAATTAAGTGCAAATGAATTGGTACTAGCATATGTGTCTGCAAGCAATCCAGTTACAGAGAGCTAAATGGGCTGATCAATGTCAGCGCTGCCTTTCCCCAGCACTCCTGAAGCTTTGATGCAAACTTTCATTTGGCTTCCAGATGGGGCATCAGAAGCAATAAGGATCACATGGAAATTCAGAAAATTAAGCTGGCACAATGGCTAAAACTGCCAGAGTAGCCCTTGCCCCAGCGAGGACAGCACAGGCAGCAGCACCGTGCCCGTGGCAGCTCCCTCTGCTTGCCCAGGGCTGCTGGGCTGGGCTGGGGCCCTCGGGGGGCAGGGGGAAGGCACCCAAGGGACTCTGCAGCTATGGGAAGCGTGGAGAAAATAATGATCAGTCCCTCATTTACAAACTCACTTTAAGATTGTGAAGTTTTGGTTCTTAGTGAATATAATAGTTATATTATCAAGAGAAGAGAAAGAAATGTATCTTGGTGTGTCAGGGCAGTAGGACTGTGCTGGAAAGGATGGGTAAGTGCTGTGCTGGGCTTGGTTTTAAAAAGAATGACAATTTGGTGAAATACTTTGCAAGTGCCCTGTGTGGCCTTGGAGCAACAGCACTTCAGTGACCAAGGAGAACATTTCTACCCAAGAATGGCTGTGAATAATGTACTTGGTCTGCTCTATGATTAAAAGATAACATAAATAAATATCAGATTATTTGTTTAGTGTACATCAAATTATAAGCTTCAAAAAATTGAACATTTATAAAACATTTAGGAGAATCTCTTATGGTAGTTGTTAGCTTCTATTGAATTACTCTTCCTTTTATGATTTCTACTTTATTAGAAGTGGCACAAACAGATGAAAAAGTAACCACTTGACAAGGAAACCAGGCAATGGATGTTTTATGAGGAGTTTTGGAATGGTTTGAGGATACTCATCTAATCTTGCTATACAGAATTAAAAAGTCTTGTTAGTTTTGTCAGTAGATGAAAAGACATGGTCTGATCCTGCAGCCAGTGGCTTTAGGTAGTCCAATTAGTCTTTTTACCCCTGGTGTGGAACAAGCTTTGAACACTGATCCTGGAGAAGGGGTGGCCCTGCGGAGGTCAAGACCACAGTGTCAGATTTGGCTTTTAATCGGGACACTTAACTGGTAGAAGAGCAGTTGTCAGGATATGAAGACATAGACTAAAAGAGAATTTCAGGGACTTCCAAGCAACAAATTCTCTTTTATTTAGTTCAGATATCTCCCAAATCACTGATGATTTCCTACCTAAAGAGTGAGTGGAAGACAGCAAGACTTCTGCATTGGAGGAAGGAAGCCAGACCTAACCATCCTAATTTCAATAGCAAACAGCTTTGTGATTAAGGAACTGCCTCACTGTCACCCCTTGCTCTCCTTCCTTGACTTGCACAAGATTAAGTGATTTCCTGTTGGTTCTGTCCTTTTCCATTGTTAGTGAATACATATCAGCAGCAGGTGATGATGGCAGATCAGAGGCTCGGAAAAAATGCCTTTTTTCCTTTTATAGGCGCTTCATGGTGGAAGAATTTCTTGTCAAAGCCCTTATTGTTCTTAAAAGGTATCTAAACAACTCATCAATAACTAAGTCATAGAGTTGAATCTTCCTCCAGCTTCTTGTGTCACTAATTCAAAGGGATTTTCTTAGACTTCCGGAAGTTTACTCATCTGAAATTCCACAACCTGTGATGCTGCCAGAATAAGGCTGTCCCTTGGCTCTGCAAGGCGGGGCGTGGCAGGCAGGGAGTGTGTGCCCCGTGGAACCCCCTTTTCCCTTCCCAAAGCCTGCTTCATGGGGCTGGTCAGGAATTTCAGTGCTGAAAACTGTCACTTTTTTCCTAAAGGTTTGCCCTTGTTTAAAGCAGCCAAAAGTGAAATTAAATGCCTTGCATTGCAGTATCAGAGCTTAAAAATAAATAAGCCCACAGGTCACCAGCCTAGAAAATTTGCATGGGCACAGTCTGGCTCCTCAGAACTTTACAGAAGATTGAGCAGATAAACAGGTTAAAAACGGTCTAATCTTTTTGGCTGTTATTAATGCTTGTTTGTACGGACTTACTAGTGTACTGCAAACTGTTCACCTCCATGGAGCTGTTGTCAGGCATCCAGCCACAGTCTGCTGCTGAGGATTAATGAATTCATATCTGTGGAGGCATCAGGCAGGAAGGTGTTAGCTGGCATGAACATTATTTGTAATTATTAGATGAAAGCTTCATATAACAGAAGGCATGAGCTGCCTTTCTAGGTCATCCTATAAAACTGTGATGAAACACTGCTGAAAATGAAGTTAGAAATGTTAATAATGGTGAACCAAGTCTGTGAGATGCTTAAGATGAAATTGCAGTCTGAATTACTTCAATTTCTCCAGCTGCACAGCCTGAGCATGCAGAACTCTGTGAGAACAGCAGAGTGATTTGTTTAATTGCTCTCTTCGGGCCCATAGAGTTTTGCAGATGAACCTTTACAAGGCTGTATTTTTTCTTGATTTGTTTTTGGTTTTTGTTGTTGTTGTTTTGTGGTTTTGTTTGTTTGTTTGTTTTCATTTTTGTTTGTTTGTTTGTTTGGTTTTTTTTTTTTTGTTTTCCAACAGGAATGTCCTAGTGGGGTTGTTAATGAAGAAACATTCAAACAGATCTATGCACAGTTTTTTCCTCATGGAGGTAAGCAGAGTGCTTTGTGCCTGTCAGGGTTATTGAAGCATGCCTTAACATTCCTTACTGCCAGCTGGCTGTAGAACTGCTGCACATCATCTGTGCAAGGAGTGGGAACCGAGCTTAAGCTTTATGGGATTTTAGACAGAAACACAAACATCAAGGTGATAAGATTGTTAGGCCCTTTGAACAGTTATTTCACATGGACAAAACCCATTACAGATTGTCCCTAGTTTTCAGCTCTTTATTCCCCAGGTCCAAAGTAGAAACTGGGGATTGATGATTTTTTCTTTACTGACTTTCTGGCTGGCAGAAAGTGAAATTGCTTCCCCTCAGTGTGTCTTTGCTTCCCTGCTGTTGGACTGCTGGGCATGTAGTGTCTAGCACAGGAGGGTCTCAGACCTCATTTTGGCCTGAAAATTAATCAAACACTTTTTAAAATTCTTAAAGCATTTCTTAGTTGATATGTGAACTCCTGGCTACATGAAATGATCATTTTTTGTGTTTGTGTTACTAGGACAGCGTCATGTCATGTATGGGAATATTAAAGTATTGTATTAAATCAGTCAAATAATATATGTTATTGCCTTTTAAAAACATCAAGAATCTATGTGTTCTTCTAACTAGATATGTTCAGTAGGGATGCTGTTTTCAAACTGAAAGAAATGAGTCATCTTTTTTTTGGTAGAAATCTTTTTAGTAAAAATCTTTTTAGTAACAGATTAAGTGTTTGAGGCTTTTCAAATCTATTCCACCCTGTAGCAGCTGCAGAATACACTCCCTGGGGAATGATAACTGATGTTTCTGCAAGACTGTATGTGTGCATGTCCTTTACTTTAAGAAGGTATTAACAAGTGTTTTTTCAACTAAATGACAAGATAAACCACGTTATGCTTATGTGTTTTACAGTGCACAGGACCTCAAAGATGTACACCTATAAAAAGTTTGCATTAAATTTCAGTATAGACTTGATGATTTCCTGTTGTGATTGCTTTGTTTTGTTATAAAATGCAACCAGTACATTGATTGATTGATTGAAAAAATTTAAGTATTTATAATCTCAATGTATTTCTGGATGTGGGGTTTTTTCCAACTTGAGTTCCAGTAAGTCCAAGGAAAATCAGTTACCCAAACAACTCCTTTACTTGACCCAGCTCAGATATAAAAAACAGTCAGGCATAGAAACTTCATTTTTTCATGGATAGATAACTTTTCTCCATTCTACTGAAGTTGTCGAAGACTTGTCTTTCCTTTTTCTGTGTGTCCCGTTCCTTTGAAATGTGATTCTCCCTTAGTTAATGATGATGGAAGTACAACCATGCTTAATTGTAAATCAGTTCAACAGCAGATGGGATTTTGTATTTTGCACTGTTTTCTTTTGCTTGGTTTCCAAACTATTTGTATAATCTTAGTGTCATAAGTTGTGAGATTTTGGAATCTTCAGAGATTCTTTCACTTTTATGGCACTCTTTACAGATAAACCTGTACAACCTAAAGGTGGTAATGTAGCTCTGAATTATAACAACATTGTCACCCCAGGGTTGTGTACATTTTTTTGTGTACATAGGGCTCCTATCCTTAGCAGTTTTAATTTTTGCTAATCTGTCATCAAGTGATACTAGTGAACTAAGTATTTCTTAATGTACATCGTACCAAATTGAAATAAGACCTCTAGCTTAATATTTTTAGTTCATTGTTTAGTTTAGTTTAGTTTAATAGGAGCTTTTAGTAGGACTATCCCATAAGTAATGCTGTGGTTTTCTTCTGGAGCTATTTTATTTCAGAATCCTTCTCTTAAAAATGTAGTACATGATTTTTTTTCCCCTAAACTCTGGTGTATTCTATCCTTATGAATGACAGTAACTTAAGTATTTGATTTTTCTGCACACTATTACACTTTCCTGGATTTGAATAATGTCAGAGTAAGGAGATGCTGGGTCATTCCACCTGTGCACATAGCACAGGGCACCAGGCTTCACCTGAATACCCATACACTGAGTATGGAGATTCAGGTTTGACTGATGCTGTGTGCTAGAGACAAAGACTAGAAGAGACCAAAAGCGTGTGGCTGCTAGAGTAACAATGAAATAATCAAGGAACTTTAGTGTCAGTTGCTTCTATCTTGAAAAGCTGGGCTCTGGTAATACAGAGAGCAGTGCCTCCAGAGCAGAGAACAGGCCACTGAAGGTCTTTAAGTTGTACACCAGTTGGATTTTTTTTGTATACCATCACTGTTATTCCTAGTCAACAGCCATCATTCACACAGCTATAGAGACTTTTCTTCTTGATAGAAAAGGCTTTCTAAAACCAGCAGTTTAAGATTCAAAAGGATGAAAATGTGCTTCAGGTGAGATTGCTCTCAAGCAATCAAGTTACTGGAGCAAGAGCCTTCTGAAGATGAGCAGTCCCTGGGGGTCTCTGCCATGTCTCAAACAAAACAAAATGGTAGAGGAAGGATGCACATGTGCTGCCGACAGTCGTTGGTATTTTTGCTGTGTTTCCCACCAGAGCTAATACTCCATTTGACCCAGAGACATTCTGGGATGGTTGGGTTTTTTCTGCTCGTTCTTTCAGGTAAAGCCTCATAATCCAAATAGTTTCTACTGTAACAAAAGCTTTTGCATTTCAAGGCTGTTTTAAGGGATGCTGTCAGGATTTTGCAAGCCCATGTTATCATTTACTGGTTCACAGAATGCCTGGCAATGCTACAAGGTTGGTTTTTATAAAGAAGGAAAATAAGATCGTAACCGTTGTTTAGAGCCATTAGTGTATAAAGAGCTGCTGTACCAGTTCATGTTTCTGTGTTTTCAGATGCCAGCATGTATGCACATTACCTCTTCAATGCATTTGACACTGCACAAAATGGCTCAGTGAAGTTCGAGGTAATTGGTTTGCATCTTCCTTCTACTCCATTTTCTCAGTTTTGTGTTTTTAAGCTTTTCTGTCCATTCTTCCTTGTAAAGTAGTAGGACTTGTTGGATTAAAGGTTAGAGGTTTCAGTCTAAAGTCAGTTGATGTTTTAAAATCTGGTTCAGTTTAGTTTATGCAGATGCTGTTATGTTTCCTCTCAGTCAAGAAACATCTCAGTCATAATAGTCAGGATCAGGAGAAAGCACAGAGGTTTATGTGGCAGAGGAGAGTGGTTGAGGACAGTCCCATATGAAGAGAGATGAGGAGTACAGATAACTTGCAAATTGTACCTTCTGCAGGCATCATGCATTAAGTAATTGAATAGTTGTATCTCTATGTTCCTGGAATATGGTGTTTCTAAGCTTATTTGATGTGTTGAATAAGCATCTCAGGTACTTGGTATCTAATGGAAACTAAATGCACCCTTTAAGTAAAAGGCCCGTGGCTACAATAGTTGTAGGAGTGCAGCAAAAGGATATGTTAAGTCATAGACTTCTGCTGGATGAACTTCATAGCTTTGAAGACATTTCACTGTCATTATAAAACTACAAATCATAGGCAGTCTTGCCTTTGCTGTCAAACGGCCAAGAACTCCAGTAATTTTCATATAAGATTGAGAAATGGGTTAATTCATTAAATGTAAAATGGGAATGTTTCCGTATGTATCTGTGTGTCTCTGTAGAAAGGACTGCAGTACGAGGTTTGTGTATGGCAGCTACTCAGTAGTTAAAGGTGTCCAGAAACCTAAACAGGCTGAGAACAGGGAAATGCTGATAAATAAAAACCTAAAAAAAAACCCCTAGAAAATGGTGAGCCTTCCTTCCTGGCAGACCATTTACTGGTTCTCAAACATAAGCATTTTGTCCCCTTTTTTATACTGTTGAACAAATTCAAATTCCTCTGAGCCTTGGCAAATAGGAGCAGGGGGTTTTAAGCAGTGATTCACCGCCTCATGCAGAGCTCATGGAGGTGACAAGGGAAGGACTAAAGTTATAATAACTATAGCTCAGTTAGCTTGAAGCTCTGCCTGTGCTAACAAACCCCTGTAGCAATGCTACTCACGGTGCCTGAGCCACTATGCAGGATAAATAATAAATCAAAGTTATTGGAAGCAATAACTTTACTGGAAACAAAAAAATGCAATTAAAATGCTGTGTCCCACACTGAATAATTAGTGACAGGAATCACATCTGGTCTAGTCTGACAGACTTTGCCAGAGAACAAAACCGAAGGCTTTTAGGATCTAAAAGGAGTTTAGGATCTCTTAAGGTGAACATAGAGAAAATGCTGGATTTTCTCCCTACTTTGCCAGCACCTAGATCTGGAGGTAAGACAGCATCAGCTTCTACTTCCACAGGCACAGTCCAGCTGTGTTTAGCCAGGTAGCGGCAATTTGAGTGAGGACTCCTTGCAGCAGGGAGGAGAATGGCCACTGGAGCATCTGGCAGTGCTCTTAAAAACCAAATATCTTAGCAGATGCTTCATCCATTGAGTTCAGTCAGAAAGGACACATTTTCAGAAAAGGAAGCCAGAAGAGATTGATAACCATATGCTCCATCCTTAAAAGATAAATCTTTTGACTGGCATCATATAAAGAGGACTTAGAAAAGGATGTTATGAAAATTCACACCTCTCTCTGCTTCAAACCAGGATTTTGTGATGGCATTGTCTATTCTTCTACGCGGAACTGTTCATGAAAAGCTAAGATGGACATTTAATCTGTATGACATAAATAAGGATGGCTGTATAAACAAGGAGGTAAGGCTGTTCCTGACAAATGTGGTTGATTTCAGAAGAGAAGAGAGAGCATGGTAACCTTGAATATGTTTCAAATACATCTTGGTCTACTCAAAACTGTCCTGGAGGGTTTGCAGTTACTGCCACTGGCCATGGAGCTGAGTGGCAATTTGTGCCAGCTGTGGAGAGGGACCAGGCTCCCAGTGCCAGCCGTGAGGGTCCCTGGGACAGGTTCAGGACAGAGCACCCCACTTGCTCCCAACAGCTGCTGTGTCTGAGCACAGGCCCTGGGCTGGAGGAGCAGAGGGAGCACTGTGGGAGCCTTGGAACAGCTGGGGCAAAGGCAGGGCATGGGCAGGGAGAAGAAATTGCTTTAAATAGGATGAATTTGTATGTCATGCTACATCTGTCTTCATGCACATGTACAGGCATTCTATGTGCTGTTTTGTAATAGGAGAAGGAGGGTGAAGGAAAGGGCAGTACAAGACAGAAATGTGTTATCATTTCCCTTAATTTCCTTTTTGTGTTTGTGCTGGCATGCTCCTATGGCAGGAAATGATGGATATCGTAAAGGCAATTTATGATATGATGGGAAAGTACACATATCCAGTGCTCAAGGAAGATGCACCAAGGCAGCATGTAGAAGTGTTTTTCCAGGTACCTGGTTTTTTCTGTGTTTTTCTTAACACTTGAGCTATACACTGATAGACTTTACAGGAAAGTTGTGTCTGTGCCTCACTGTATATTCCAAAATAAACCCTAGCAACCATTCAGCCCAACACTACAGTGTCTGCTGATTTCCTGGCTCCAGGGGTATCTGACTTGTCTCTTAGCCTGACCCTTTGCACTGGGATGTCCCACATGCAGTAAGTCTGAAGCCTCTGCCATGTGTTGCGGCCCTTCTGTGCTGCTTCTCTCAACTGCCCTAATGACAGACAGGAACGTGGGTGGGGGTTGGTGAAGCAGTGAATAAATAACCAATGGAATAAGTGCAGAGATTGTGGTGTATGTCAAGGAAATAGTTGGAGATAACCTCAAAAGTGCTCCAAATCCCAGAGTCCTTAGCAGTCAGCCAAGCTGGCAATGACATTGAATCTGTGATCTAAGCTTATCAAGTGCCCAGCTTTATTTAGATTGCATCAACTAAGATATTATACTGTAACAACAGTGTTGCCAATGAAAACTAATTTTTTAATTTTATTTTTCAGAAAATGGATAAAAACAAAGATGGAGTTGTAACTTTAGATGAGTTTATTGAATCGTGTCAGGAGGTAAGGACTAAATTATAACTGCAAGGAAAGGTCTAGCTCATGCCACATCATATGCTTCCCTTTGGACAAACTCTGTATGAAATAAGATGCTGCTCAGGATTCTGGGTTTTTTTCTGTGGAAAAAAACCAAATAACAAAACAACAACAAAACAACAAAAAAATAGCTTCAAGACTGAGTTTCTGGTGATGCTCTGTTAAGCCTGTGACTGAATAGTGAGATAGTGAGTGCCTGAGTCTGTAGACAAGCACTAGAGAAGTTGTAGACAACTCTAGAGAAAGCTCATAACTGCCTTGGGTGGGGTTTTTTGGTGGTTGGTTGGGTTGGGTTTTTTGGTTGGTTGGTTGGGATTTTGGGGGGTTTTTGGTTGGTTGGTTTTTAATTTCATTTTAAAAGTCTGATACTGTCTCTGTGTGCTACCCCAAATGTCTTTATCAGGTACCACAGTGCTGTAACCGCCCAGAGACAAAGGTGTCTCAAAATCTTGCAATTACAGCACTAAGTTATAAAGCCAGTTGATGTTTTTATGATCAAACATTAAAAGCAAATGCTGTCATCATAACAATGATTTTTATTTTATTTTCTCTTTTGGAAATCATGTCCCTCTTGCAAATTTCCTATGTTAGGATGGCTGTGATAAATGTTTAATGGTATTTTTAGCACTGGCATAAAGAAGCATCTGCATTAACATGCCTGATGTCTGTTGTCTTAGACATCAGTTAAGTGTGTGAATGTTTGCTCAGATATATCTCTAATACTTGACCAGTACAATAATGGTCTAAAAGGCAATCTCTGCCTTTTGTAACGTTTACATTAGTGCAAATAATTGCATGATGGCCCTTCTGTGTATTTTACTTTCCCTGGAAAATTCTTTCCAGTTCTGCAGCCAGACAACTCTTCTGCCCCTGAGCAAGGGGAAGATGATCACTCTGGAGGGCTGGGCTGGCTTGCTGTTTGTTTTGTGTCAAGCCTGGCTCTGGCCATATCCAGATTACCTCTCAGTCAGGGTCTTCAGGCAGCAAAATCCTTGTTAGCAGATGCATAATAGAAAACTAATGTTTTTCAGTTACTTCATTCTTGGTCCCTCCTGGTTGGCTAATTTTTGGCACCATCTTTACTTTGGTCATTTGTGTAGTGTATTATTCTTCACATTCATCATTTGACTGTAGGGATGTCTATGATTAGTGGTCTCAGAACTGAAGCAGCTTTACTTCACTTTTAACTGGTTTTTTTCTTTGCCCTAGTTTGAGTTTGGTTCCTTCTGTTGCCATCCTTGCACTAGGAGCTGGGCAGATTGATGCTCTGGCAGGTGTGGTTTCCTAGTGGGCAGGACTTATTTATTTATTTTATTACCTTTATGAAAAACCAACGTAAGTGCGCTACAGTGCTTACTTGTGCCATTGCAGAGGCTCTGGCTTGTGGGCAGGAAACTCCTGGCATTGCCTTGGAGAGGATGATTGGTATCCACCAAACTGGGTTAGAAGGGACATAGCTAATGCTGCCTCAAAATATGATTGAGGAATGCAGTGCAATAGATCTCTTAAGTTGCTCAATGTGGAAAACTAATTTCATGTTACAGGCAAACAGCTATTCTAATTTTTGGAATAACTGAATTCCTGGGAGGAAAAAAATCATCATGTTTTTGTATACTACTCTTGTTATTACCTTGAAGTACAATTTCAGAATTTCCCATGTGTCTGTAACTTTCTCAGTTGGCTCTAGGAACCTTGGAGAGGCTACGATTGCACAGATTGCATGTGTTTTGGTTTTGAGCTGGTTGTATTTCTGAGATGAAGTGCTCCCTCAAGGTAGCTTTCTTATCTGTTCAAAACGTGCCATTTCAGTCGGACTTGTGGAGCATTATTAGCCAAGTGCCCATTTGCACACCCAGGATCAGTGGCATCCGAGGGTTTAGCAGAGCAACAGCCTGTGCTTGCCTGCCCCACACCAACCCAGGGCTAAAGTAAGAGACAACTTCTGAGCTGAATCAGGGACTGGGCACTGAATCAATCCAGCTCATGGAGGGGGTAAAGCATTACCAGAGCAAGGCTGTTTCCTGCAGGAGCAGCTGCAGAGCTTCCCTGTGCCAGGCAGAGTTATGAATTGTGCTTTACCGTGCTGGTTTCATGGAAGTATCTTTTCCTTGCTTTCAGGACGACAATATCATGCGATCGTTACAGCTCTTTGAGAATGTCATGTAACCACGTAACCAAGTGATGGAGGAGTCCGAGACTTCCTGTGTAACAAAGATCTCCTTTCTGGGTGAAAGCTTTTTACAACTGAGCCATGTCCAGTGCGTGAGGATTTTATATGACATCTCCAACCAAATGGCAACTGAATGCAACCGATCCCACCTCTTCTCCCCAGGAGACGCCGGTGGCCCTTTGTTTCATTTTGGAAGCATGTGAAAATTTTAATAAACCCTGACAAGAGAGAACTGCTGCTCGAAGTTCAATGAGTAATATAGAGCATTGTTTGCTAGGCACAAGTCCTGCTTTTAATCTAGCAAGCTTAATTACCTATGATAGCACATGTCAATAACTATTCAGCCATCTATTGCCAGTGACAGCTCAGTCTATGCTACCATATGGCACAATATTTGATGAATGCCTTGCCGTTTTATCTGCTTTGACAAAAGTCACATCTACCAGGGCAGTCTGTGAAAAACGAACAGTTAATGTACCTGGGACATTGAGCAGACAGGCTATGTAACCAGTATCCCCATTTCTGCACAGATCCCACTTCTCACATGCACTGGTGCCACCATGCTGAGTTTGGTGGAGTTCTTCCTGAACACACGAACCAGGGGATCTTCATGCCAGGGTGAGCCAGAAAGGAGCAAAACATGTTGCACATATAAAAAACAAACTACAGAACAAATCCTGTTCAATGATGGTAAGTTCCTGAAAGACCAGGCAGGTTTATAAGGGCTGGTACAGAAAGATCATTACCTGCTCTGGTCCCAGCCACCTGCTGCAGTCGCAGCATGTGGTGGGACACAAGGTGATTCCCCACTGTGCATCTCAGAAGCAGTGTGGGCATGTGCTGTGGTCCTTTTGCTGTAGTTTGGCACACACTTCCTAAGTTCATCATTTGAATGTTTATATTTTTCCATTGGACATGACAGTAAGTTCTTGCTCCCTTTATGGACTTATTTACTTAGTGAAGAACAGGACCCAGAAGATGCAGCTGTGTTTCCACATACAGACCTTGGCACCCACAAATTGCCCTGTACATTTGATTGGGAGCTACTGAGTTGTTGTTACCCTCAGAATCACATGCCAAGCCCGCATTTTTGTCCTACAAGGCAGTAGCATACCTTGTACAAGCCCCATTTCCTTGCTAATGCCAAGTAGAGTATTGGGTTGGGGGGGTTGGTTTTTTGATTGCTAAAACAGAAAAAAGTAATGAATTTACACCAAGGTTGGATTTTGCCCAGTAGGTGATTTGTCAGCTGAGGAACATGTCAGAGCCTTTTCTGCAGAAGCCTCTTAGGAAAGCTGACACACTATAGTGCCATTGCCATCTCCAGGTAGGTAATGGCTGAGAAACCAAGGCAAGAAGGGAACAGACAACTTTTCCAGCTGCTCAAACCACATAGACAGGACGGTCCCTGCCATAGTGCTGCATTGCTCCCATTCCATAAGCATATATTTTTATTGTATCAGATACTATATTACAAATAAACTGTTAGCAGTGAAGATATATTTTAAAAATTATGTAAGTGCAAGCTTTTTATAATACAGAATATATAGAATGCCTCAATTCTGTAGCCCTAATTTTATAAAAATTTCGTCTGTTGAAGCATTCCTGATTATAGAAGTAGGTCTGATCAGTCCTAGTGTAATGAATGATATGCTGATTGCCCAAGATGGTGCATTTTCACCTTTTACTGTGCTCCTCCATACACTTCAGTGTAGTCTTAATTTTATTTCTCTAAGCTGTCCCCTTTTCATAAAAAGTGCTACTCGAGTGAAGTTGCATGTCTGCAGGAATGACACTCTAGTCTGTCTTGTTTATTGCCTGTCATACAAGCACCATTAATTCCTTCCCAGCAGTGATTCAGAGCACAGCAGCTCCCATGAGGGGCTGTATTCGCTTGAGGGATGTCATGCTGAGAGAGTAGCTTGTCCTCCAGTTGTTGGGTACTGTCCATTTAGGTTTTATGTAACAGACACTTGATAAAGTCATCAGTTGTAGCTGAAACAATACACAGTTTACAGTGTTATTTCTTGATTCTTCTTGCAATCACTTTAGCAAATGACAGAATTAAATATAATTAATTACCTGCTTTTCCCTCCCACCAAAACAACATCTGTCTGTTATCAGTCTAAGCAGTTAACTGCAAAGGAGGGAGAAGTGGTCAGGACAATGGAAAAGACGAATTTGCATCGGGCTAGCACAATGCCTTTCTCCTCTAACAGTCTTGCTCCCAATGGGATAATGAGATGGCACATACAGACAGAAACGTTCGGAATGTACCCTTTTCAAAGGAAAATGTTATTAGTTGCATGATACCATAGCCCCTGAAGCTAAATTAATTTCTGGGGTTACTGTGATGAATTTGGCCTCAGCTGGTTCCTGTCCCCGCTGGCAGTAGTGCTGTGCAGGGCCTGCCTGTGCTGTCACCCTGTGTTGAGTGGAGCCCCAGTTTGACACCACACTCCCCACAGCTGGTGTTCCTGACAGTACCTGCTGAAGTGCATTGCTGGGTACCAGTACTGACTCTGCAGTTCTGGCATCTCCTTTGCTGCTGTGCCAGCTTTCCACTCCCAGGAATGATGAGGGTGCATCAGGGAGATGCTGACAGCCACACTGAGTCTTGCCCTTGAGGCATAAAGAGCTTCAGTTTTGGTCTCATAGGAGTCAGACACCTCCCAGGCACCCCTGATGTTCAGCCCTGGGTTGAGCTCTGTGTTCCACCTGAAGCCCTATGGTAGCTGAGACAGGAGGATTTGCAAAGTGGCACCCACAGTTGTATTTTCCTGTAGCTCAGATTGCAGATTCTGTCTGTGGCAGAATTCTTGCCACTGCAAAACCAATTATTGCCCTATGTTTGTCCCTGATCCCACTGCTACAGTCAGAGGCTGGGATGCACAAGTGTGCAGATGTGCTCCAGCCAACAGGTGACAGAGATCCAGTGACTGTGAGAGAGTCGTGCTCTGCATGGAAATGGCTTTGGGTTTGGTTTTTTATGTTTTCTCATGAATGTTACTCTGTAAACTTGCCAAGCCTCCCCTCGCTCAGAAATGGGGCTTGTAATATTTATGACAAATATGACTACAGCTTTCTAAATAAAACACAGTATGCTATTCCAATCCCTACCCTCATCAATCCTCCTGCCAGTACATGGAAGGCAGTTCCTGTGCTGCTTCTCAGCTACAGTCAGACTATGTCAGTGCTATCAACTGTGCTCATTTCCTACAAGTGGTGAATGTTTAAATAACGTCTGAATCAGGACTCTGTGTCATTAGTTACAAACATTAGTCTGCATCTCCGTGCCAGCATTTTTTTAAAGAAAGCCTTTCTAACATGCATTTTATGCAACATGTTGAAAAATAGGAATGTGATTAATGATAATGAAAAAAAAAAAAAAGAAAAAAAAAATGTACCGTGCCTGTTCTGTGGCTGTTTGGCTGTTTGTTTTCCTGTTCTTCTGAATGCATTGCAATATTGTGAGTAACTATGAGCCAAGCTGTAAGCCCGAGGCACAGATACCCTGAGGTTAGGGCACCATGGGCAGGACTTTGGCATTGCCTGACTGCAACATGTGTTGAGAACAAACACCCATGTGTCCGTTGGTGACCTCTGGTGAGATGATAGCAGCATTGTATCAACCTTTTCTTATTATTCATGGAAGTGCCATGAAAGACCTAAGGAAATGTGCAAATAATGTAAATTGTGATAACTAAAGCCATGGTAATGGAGTAGCCATGTAAAGCTTCACTCTTACAAATGCTATTCTCCGATGGTAATTTGTATTCAATTTTGTTTAATGGTTTAAAAAATGTTGGTTTTAATAATAAAAAGAAAATATCTCTAGGAGGGTGTCCTTTCTTAAGCCCAATATGTATTTTTCCTTAAGGGACACTGTCAGGTTAAAAATTTGCAAAGAAACTTTTAAAAGTAGGACTCAAACACATATCCATATGCATAGAGGCTGTGAATCTGAACTGTGCTGTGAGTGTAGCACTTACATGCCAATGATTTATTTGCATCATTGATTCAGAGGTGCTCTTATATTTGGTATGGCAACATACACTGAACTGATAGTCTGGCCCTTGTGTAAATAAGAATTCAGAAATGTTCTTCCACCTGCATCACTGATAGTATTTTGGAGTAGTATAAATGGAAAGCTTACAGGCATGTCTTTTCAGCAGTTTTGCTTAAGTATAAGCAGGAAAACAGGCAATTGAGTTGAAAAAAAATGCAAACACTATTTTATGTTAGAGATAAGAAAAATAACCCAAAACCTAGCAGTGTCCCTTTATCTCTAGTTTGTTGTAAACATCCATTCTGACACGTGGACAAATGCAGGAGTGATTTTGCGAGACTATATATATGTGTGTACATACATACATATAAAGTTTGCTAAACTCCGTTCTGCAGGGTATAATCTGTCTACCGGTACATCCCAGGAAAAAGAACATCCATACATGCAGAAATGTGAAAATAAAGGTGTCTGTGTGAAATGTGTATTGGTCTCAGTGCAGTGCCTGCACAGGAGCACTGCCCAGCCAGCCCTTGGCCACGCAGAGCCCTGGGAGGCACCCAGGCACGGCACCACTGCCACCAAGGCACCGCCTGCTCCGAGAGACAGCAGGGCCCCTGCAGAATGCCAACCCCGGCTTCTCAGTGTCCCTGCAAGGAGAAGGTGCGGGCACTGCCTGTTCAACACCCCTCTCTCCGTGGGATGTGTCCCCGGCTCTTGCCAGGCAGAGCAGGGTCAGACTCAAAGCACATGCAGAGGTTTTTGGTTCACTTCTCAGCTGCAGGTTTGCTCAAGTGGCTGTCAAAGCCTTCGTCACTGCTGTGAGATACTGGACACCTCTGGTTTTCTTCTGAGTCCATCACTATTGCAGACTGAGCATCTCATCCTGCTGCTTCAGGGGTCCAGGGCATTGCACCTGATGGACTGAAGGGCAGTGGGGAGGGAGCAGGTCCTCACTGGCCAGGAGGGCTGTCCCCCACTCCCTGGGGGACTCCAGAGTGCAGAGGGGGAAACTGAGGCATGAACTACAACTCAGCAAATGAAAAAGGTTACTTTTGAATTCAAAACTAGCTTTCTCTTACTGAGAGATTAATTCTGTAACTGCTGCTTATCCATGCAGGTCCAGCAAAGCTGGAAAGGGAGAAGGCCCAGACACGCTGTCAACATGAAGTTCTACTTCTCTGCTCAAGCAGAAGTTACCAACTACCCTGTTCTCTTGCATTTGGGGCCAGACTTGTGTCTGTCTGAGATGGAGAAACATGGAGAAATCATGCAGCATGCTGGGGAAAGTGAGGCTTGTATCCTGATAGAGTAGGATGTGACTGGAAGCACTGGGGGATAACTATTGATCTGCAACTTAGATTTAATTTGATGAATTGTTATCATCTCTAAAGCCAAATATCTGGGGGCAGTTCTGAGAGGTCCGAGCCCAAGCAGAGCTGATCATTCCTGCTGAGAGGAGGGCAGCTTGCTAACTTTCTTTCTTCCCTCCTGTGTTACCCCCTCAGCTGCAGCCCACCTGAAACCACAGCATGTGCCCCTCAATTCAGCGCTCAGGGCTGTTTAAACTTCTTTGTCTTTGTAAAGCAAACTGGTGACAGGCAATAGAGTGGCAGCAGACTAATATAGAGGTCAGGAACGAGGCCATGGTGTGAGGTGACTTGTAGCCAGGACAGGAATACATAAGACAGTTTTCATATATAATTGTTATGAAAAATAAATGGAAACGTTAATACAGATTTGAAGACACTACTGCCAATTGGCTGTGAGACATTAATCAAAGGTTAAAGAAAGCATAATCAAAATGCAGTTAAAGTAAAAACAAATGCACAAGGTATCTGTAGTAGCGATATTAAATTCTCTATCTAATTCAGTAATCAAACTGCCATGTGAGTTTGTCACCCTCAACAAGCCTGTCAAGGATAGACATCCCTTTATAAGCTACCCAGGTGAGAAGCACACTGAAATCAGGTGTCAGCTGAAGCCCCGTATTTGCTTGTCTCCAGCTAAGGTGATGCAGACTTATGTGTTCAGGTGATGGTCACCCCAGCCTGCCCAGCACAGGTAAACACATACAGGTTTCCAGTGGTAGTTTCTCTATTTGAATTCTGTCCCAAAGATGTGCGTCTTGCAGGTCAGGAGTTAGAGCTGGGGTGATTTAGATGGAGAGGATCAGGCACTGTCACCTCCCCATGGCACTGTCCTGTTCTGATACATCAATTGCTCTCTAAATTGTCAGCTACATTTTCAGCTGCTGAAATAAATAAGCTGGGGGATGGCTCTCAAATATTTTTAAAAAAAATATTAAGATAAATATGTTTCTACATAAGATCTGGATCCTTCACCTGCATTCACCTTTAACAAACCCAGGTGTATCATATCTGTGTATACGTGTACTACACTGATTTGGAAAAAAAGAAGAATCAAATAGAACTGAGCAGCCTCTTGTTTGCTCTAAATGACACTGATTTTTTTTTTTTCAATATCGCCATAATAATTTTTAATACTGCTTGTATATTGTCATAGTATAGACTCTGGTGTCAGGTTAACTAACAGGAGCTGTCCCAGAAATGATTCTTACTCCTCTCAGAACATGCTGGGTGCCATGTAAGTGGTACTTAGCTCATACACTGACATTCAGCCAGGAGAACAGAACAGGTTTGTTTCTGGAAAAATCCATTACCCTCATCATAACTTACAGCACCTGTTTAACTAACTTGTTTAAGCAGCTGATAAATAGCTGTCTGGATTTCATCGACAGAGGTGTGTGCTGCTTGATGGGCTTGGGGAGAACAGTGGATGTCAACAAGATCCCTCCTCGCACAGCAGGACTGGACAACGGGGCAGATAGATCCCAGCCTGGTAACTTTTTGTTGTCTGTGGGGCAGATACCAGGTATCACACAGCACTACCTTAACCACTGTCACACTTGAACACCTTTACAGTTGGCTTTGACAACTAGTTGAAAAAATCAGGTCCATGTAATACTCTTATAAAAATAGTCATTAAAAATGTGCCTAAAAATGTATCTAAGAGTAGGGAAGGTGAACTTCGAAGAACAAAATCTAAAGAAAATCAATTATTTCTAATTCACAGACAGAGAACTGAAGCAAAATTTTGTGTCTTTTCGTCACATCAGGTCTGCACTGTGTGGGATCAAGAATGGGAGCTGCATGAGCAGAGCAGAGAAAGGAGAGCTGGTGATGGACCCGCTCTGCTGCTTGGTCAGGAGAGGCTGGTTCTCTGCAAACAGGACACCTGACTCCCTCACCCTGCAGGAGGTGGGAAATGAACTGAAGATCTCAAGAGCCTCAATGGATGTGGTTATTTCCAGCCTGGTTTTTTTGAACTTTCCTTTTCGTCTTGCAAAAGAGAAGTATGACTGTCCATCTGTTCTTGTAGGGACTGGGAATCACTGGGGGGCTCTGGCTGGAAGCCCACGTGGCAGGAAGGTGCCTCCTGGCAGCACAAGGGCAGTTGTCATATTGACTGTGACATTCCCCTGGGGATTCACCTGCTGTCCTGTCCCTGGGGCTGCATCTGGCCAGCACACAGCAGCCAGGGCCAAGGGGGTACCAGAGTGATCTGCACTCCTCCTTCAGGACAGGGGCTTCTGCAAGAGGTGAGCAGTGCACAGTGGGGAAATGGGGATGTTTCCTTTAGAAACCTGGGACACTTCAAAACTTACTTGTTGGGATTTGCACCTACATCCAGTGGCCATGAAATGGAGAACAGGAACAGGGCTGCAGGAACAGGAACACTGCCATGTTTCACTCGCAGGAATCAGCTCTGGGCTCAAGTCTGGCTGCAGAAGATAGGCCTGGATGGTTACTGCCCTCACCCAGATGTGAGAATGAGCTTGAGCACTCACAGACCCTGTGACCTTCCTTCCAGGCACCACAGGTTTTCTCAGGACTGTGTTCCCACTGTCTCCAAACCTAGGCCCCAACTCAGACCCCTCTGCCTGTGACTGAAGGGGCACACAAGTGATAAAGCCCCATTGCCACTGCCCCAGAGTCTGCATTTACTCTTTATATTTGCAGAGAGAGCCAAGGAGCACGTACACTGATGTTGGGAAGGTGAAAGGACCACTGCTAGTAATGTACACTCATATCCTTTGTTAAAATGTCTGTGGAAAGCCAGTGCTGATCCAGAACTTTCTAAAAGGTAGTAAGTTATTGGAAAGTGTTGATTTAAAAAAAAAAATCAAAGATTGATTTTGGAATCACAGGGTTAAATTGACTTTGTTGACATCTTCACTGAAACTTATCCAACCTTTGTGTTCTAATTATCTTATTACTTATAAATCAATATAAATTGAAAATATACAACAGTGTAAATATACAAGAAGATAAATGTCTGCAAAATGTTTTCTGTCTGAACAGATATTCTAAATTTTAGAGAACTCAGAATATGCAGAAGTACCAGAGCCTTATGTTTCCTTCTCACAGTATGAGCTGTTACGGAAAAACATATGTTACCAACAGCTGTAAGAAAAAATATACTCATTATAGTGGGTGAGCGTTGCACTGGTGGAGGCAAGACCTGTCTGTGCTTTAACTGATAATATGTAAAACTCTCTGGAAAAGCCCATGTGTGTGTATGACAAACTGAGTTGCAAAAATACTTCTTAGTTTTTCTTAAGTTTTGTTTCAGACTTTTTAAAATTTATCTCATGTTATTTGCCTGATATTTGTTTTATTTTGCACTAAGCTGTGATATCTTAATGCTAAATCTTTAAAGACATCTGCTACAAACAAGTTTTTGAACTCCTTTCAGTTCTTTTGGTAATCAAATGAGGGAGCAGGGCACAAGCAAACAAGAGATGCTTTGAAATGCAAGGAGGGTAAGAGATTTCTATCTCAGCAATACCTTGTAGTGATTTCACCAATAAAATAAAATTAACTGAATATTTAAGCTTTTAATTTATGTCTAGCAGTGAATATTTAGTGTATGTCATAAATAAAAAATGGGAATATATGTGTAGATTTTGGCAGCTTCAAAGTCCAAAAGCAGAATTTCAGAACTTGAAAATTCCCTTTTCTGAGAGCACTTTCAATCCCCATTTGGAACAGAAATCTCATTCCAGCTTGTGAAGAGGATATTCCAGGGCTCAAGCAGCCCCACTCAGCAGGGCCCAAAGAGATCAGTACAGAAATGGATGTGACATTGCAGAGACCTGCAGGTAATTTTAGATACGGTAAAAGTCATGCTCAAAGAGGTACTGTTCCTTTACTGCTGCTCCACTCTGGGTTTGGTACAGATTTACTGTTCCAGTGGGAGCTCTATGCTGACACTATGTGAGCACCTGGTCAGCTCCTGTGTGTGACTCCAGAGCACCTAGCGAGGCCTGGAGGAGCTGCCTCATGCCCACCTTCCTGGCAGAGCTGAGTAGAGCCATATGACTGTGGAGGGAATTTTGACAGAGCTGGTAACTAAGATAGTCTTTCACATACTAGATGAGTCCCTGTGCATCAGCTATTCCTCTCCTACAAGGGCAAGTCCCTGCAGTAAGAAGATGCCCTGGTGTGGGGGTTTGGAGAAAGTTAACAGCAGTGTGCTAGAGCTCACCTGGGGAAAGAGCCAGAGGTGCCTCATGGCACTGACACAATCTGGAAGGGACAGACAAAACCCTTCCTGGGTCTGTTGTTAGAGAGCAGAGAAAACACAAAAATGTGAGAAAGCTGGTCAAACCTGTTCCCTGTGCTGGCATTTTTGGGGTTTTTTTATCACTTGACAAAGAGGGGGTGATAGTGTTTGGCTGGTCTATGGTTGCACTCTTGAGGTATTTTTAGCACCCTGCTCTGTGGGCACCTGGACCCTGGCTGTGAAGGTTTCTTCGATGTTCTCAAGGAGAGGCAGCACTGCAGCTCTCAAACCCTCAGCTTCCACCCACTGCACGTGCAGAGTTGTGAATTAACCCAGAGGAAAACTGCCGTTCAGATTTTGGGGCACAGGAAGAAGCAAAGGGTCTGAGACTTCCATGGCGAATAGGCTGTACCTGTCCCATGGCTCCAGACACTTCCAAGTGCTCCTCACTTCCTGCATGGAGCTGGGAAAAATAGCCAGTATTGTCATTATGTGTCTAACATACTGAAGTATATGGATGTAAGGAACATAAGGATGATGTAACAAATTCTGTAGTCACAGGCTATACAGGCTGCTACAGGACATTTGGAGATCAAAGAGTCTGGAGTACTAGGAAAGGAGTCTCCAGTGAAAGTGGTTTGCTGTTGTAGAGCAAGAGCTGGCTGTGCCATGTACAGTCCCTGCCTGGCAAACAGAAAACAAAAAGCCATGGGGTTTGCTCAGCACTGCCCAAAATGTTAATGAAATTCAACTAGAAAAAATGTGGTGGTAAGTCCCCATGTATCCATCTTTATTAGACTTACATTTTCCATTGCAAATGTGACATGGCACCAGGTTTCTGTCTCTAGAGTATGTTTTGTGGGACATCACGGGGAAGAGTGCACAGTGTTCCCAAGGGAGCCATCAGTTTCCCCAAAGCACATTTAGCACACACCCTGCAGAGATCCAGTTGGCCCCAGCCAAGGTGGCACCTGAGCCACCCCTGGGAGTGCCTGGGGATGCTGCTGGGGATGCTGCTGTCACTTGTCATTCTCACCACATGATGCCACCCAGCAGCTCTGAATGGTGAGTACAGTTCACCAGGGTTCCCAGCCTGAAACCAAACCTGCAGAGCATGTTGGGGGGGGGTGGGGTGGGGTTGAACTTCTGCCATTAGCTATTGTTATGTGAATGGTGACTACTTGGATGTAGCACAGAAGCAAATTGTTCACTGGCAGGCAGAGATATGGCCGTGACACGTGCAAATTCCCTGTGATAATTTCATTGGGGTTCTGCCAGGGCATCTGGGTATCATGGGGGACTTACTAGTCAGTACTTTTCCAGACGCCATATAACTTCTTCAGAGGTGTGTAATGATATGATGTGACTGTAGATGTAGCAATAAATAGGCTATAGGGCCTTTAAGGACACCAAATGTTTTGTCTCTGTCAGATAGTTATCAGTCTTGATAACTATCAAGACTGGGCATGTTCTCCATCAGCTCACAAGTATTTAAATGACTTTTGGTTATTTTACTTGTGCCAGTGCTGAAGGTACTTTATACTGTAACAAACATAAACTAAATCATGAGTGAAAATGTCAGATTTCTTCCTCCTTTTTTATGAATTCCCTTTTAGTTTCATGTGTGCCTTCCCTGGCAGACAGGTTTATGACCCTGACACAGATCAAGATCAAGATGAAGGATGACCCTGAGGAGGAGTGGCTTGAAACCTGCTCTATCCCAGATATCCACTCTGGCATCAATCTGGGCCCAGCCCAGAGCCTCTGGGAGGCCGATGCCAGCTCTCCCACATGCAGAGGGGAGGGATCTGTGCAGGAAGCACCTCCTGAACTGTGGATATGCTAAGACCTTTTCTATCCTCTGAAATGCAAAACTGAGGGTAAGTCTGCAATTTCTTTATATCCCTTTAAAGTATTTTCACAGTCTTTTGGGAAACCTCAGTCATATAAAATGTCTTTCCTTCTCCTTATTTCCACAGTGCTCAAAACAATCTACTCCAAAGGGAAACATTTCAGTGAATGCTTCAGTAAAATGAAAGGTGTGTGTTGCGATACCATTCAAACTTATTTTTGAAGACTTCTCTGTTAATGCCCTCAAAAGAAAGTGCAGCAGTGTTTTTGTTCAGGTTATTTACATCCCATCAGAGCTCACAGCTGAGTTAATGTTTCACCTTAGACCGCAGTAAATTGGATAAAACAGTATTTCCTCATTCCCAGAGTAGCAGCAGTTACCCTTTTCCTTTGTCTGCACTGCTCTGTTGTGCTGATACAGGAAAAAACCCCATTGCTTAATGCCTTTTAAAAACAGTCGTGACTATTTTTAAACACAAAATATGTTTCTTTACTGCATTGCCTATTGCTGAGGCATTTTTAAGGCTACTAAGCCTTAACCCATGCTAGGTAACAAGAGCTGGCAAACCTACTACCACTGTTTTATAAGTTACATAGAAAGCTAAGCCCATGGAAACCTCAGGGTGAGCTTTCCACCTGCTTTTGTTTCACCCAAAAGCAGGAAATGCTTAGTCCTTGGACATTAATGTTGGAAATTCCCGAAGTGCTCTGTAAGTAAGCTTTTCAGAAAGGTCCTTTCCAGTGGAGCTCTCACACACACACCTGGGCTCGATGCAGCTGACAAGCCTGTACCTTTCTCCAAAGAGCATCTCCCAAGCCTGCTGTGCTGCTGCTCCTCAGCTGAGCAGCTGTGGGACTGGAGTTCACCTGTAACAGGGTGCAGGATCTTCAGGTAAGGCATTTATCTGCTCCCTTTTACTCATCTGCTGGTAGAGCACATACTCCATGGGAATAACATGAAGATAAGGTCTGGCCACCTCAGCAGCCAAACGTTGGGATGTGTCCCTGTCAGCATTCTGTGACTGTTCAGGACAAAATGACAACCCAAAAGATTTAGGATTGGGTATATTGCTGCAGTGCTTGATGAGATGCAGACAGGTGTGGAGGTCCCTGCTGCATCCTTCCCTTCCGAGGCTCTGTGGCTGCTCCAGTGGAGATGCTGCTGTGCCACAGGGGGGTGGATCCCACTGATCAGTGCCATCTCACTTGCAGAGGAGCACAAAACACTCAGGGGTAGTAAAGTGTTCATCCAAGTGTTTTGGCTTTTTTTTTCCTTAAAATATCCCCACCCCCCACTCCAACAGAACAATATAACAACACAGGGCTACATCCCTTGGGGAGAAAGGAAAATATAAAAAAAGGTCTTTTTGTTAGGCTTCTTTTATGCTTATGGTGTTCAGAACAGTTCAAAAAAACAGGCACTACCAAGAGATAACTTTCTATCTCTTGAATACGCAAACTAGAAACTAGTTTTTACTGCAGCTCATCAAATGAGTACATCTTGATCTGATCTGCTGTCTTGGAGTGTATTTCATCTTATTAACATAAAAATATGCAATTATTTCCAATAGATCCTAATCTACTGCAGTTAAAATATCTGCCCAGCTTTTGACAGCGGAAGGCACTTATATGGATGAGATATTTATTTAAGAAGTTAGGAAGCAAAAAGGAATGACACCATATCAGGTAAGAGCTCTGGCCAAAGATTAAACCACATTTGTGCATTAATCTGAGATAATAACAAAAACATCGTCTACTGAAAACTGAGCATTCAATTAATTGTGTGTTCCCAAATTCATTCCTATATCTGACAAGAGGAGCAGTTAAACCAACTTTTTTTACATTCAAAGTGTATTCTTTATCTTTAAAACAAAGTTAAAAAGCTGTACAAGAGCCTAGGCATGAACACTGGGTGATAATGTGCACACAGATAACAAGTTTTCATCTTGTAATAGGAAATGTCATAATGGAAATAATTAAGCAAGGTTTCAGATTGGAAAAAAGCATGACTGGTACTAGTTCAGAACTTTTGCTCTTGCTTGAAATGTTGTTTGGGTTCTGATATCAGCAGCACTGGCACATCAGCCCTGGTAGTTTTGGTGACAGATCCTTTGCTGTGAGCTTGGCTTGTTTCTCAAAGAGCAGCTGGAACCTGCAGGGTTTTTCACAGCAAGAGCTGCCTGGCCATGAGTAATGGGCAGTGGTGGGTGAGGTGCTGCACCTGGCTGCTCTGAGGGCTGCCCAGGGCTGCCTGGGTGTGCTCAGCTGCTCCTGCAGACACAGCAGCTGAGCAGACCCACAGCCCAGCTCCTCTGTGCCCTGGGCAGCTCCTGCCCTCCATGGACAGTGAGGATGGCATTTGAGGCACAGGGACAACAGGGCTCTGTGTGTGCTTGGTTTCCAGTTAAGAAATGAAATACACTGTAAATTATGGGGAGAAAAAATTGCTCTGTTGGCTCTACCACATAAATAATAGGAAAAAATAGAACCCCACTAATGGTATCTCTTATAGCTCTGACTTTTAAGCTGTGGGTGGTACCTGCTGCATCAAAGTCCCTTTTTGAGTGCAGGAGAAAACAGCAGAGATGATGTGGGGAGGAGCTGAGCACCAAGGGTGTTGGTATGTCCTGTTCTGCTCCCATCAGGCACATGGGGAAGGGAAGGTTTGGGAAGGGAAGGTTTGGGAAGGTTTGGGAAGGGAAGGTTTGGGA
>NW_020884973.1:490503-542828 GCF_003945725.1 Corapipo altera
GGGAAGGGAAGGGAAGGGAAGGGAAGGGAAGGGAAGGGAAGGTTTGGGAAGGGAAGGTTTGGGAAGGGAAGGGAAGGGAAGGTTTGGGAAGGGAAGGTTTGGGAAGGTTTGGGAAGGGAAGGTTTGGGAAGGTTTGGGAAGGGAAGGTTTGGGAAGGTTTGGGAAGGTTTGGGAAGGTTTGGGAAGGTTTGGGAAGGGAAGGGAAGGGAAGGGAAGGTTTGGGAAGGGAAGGGAAGGTTTGGGAAGGGAAGGTTTGGGAAGGGAAGGTTAGGGAAGGTTTGGGAAGGGAAGGTTTGGGAAGGGAAGGTTTGGGAAGGGAAGGGAAGGGAAGGGTCATTCCCCAGATTTACACCTTCCCTGGCAAAGGCATCAGTCGATGGGGATGGCACTGCAGCCAGGGCTGGGACCAGGGCCTTAGGTGGGAAAGCACAGACCAAAAGCGGTTCCTGTGCAGTCCAAGTCCAGTTTGAGGTTTGTGTTTGCTTTATCACTTCACCCAAAAAGAGCGTACTGGTAATGACTGAGTGGTTTATTTTCTCTGTTGCTGTAGACACCGTTGTCAAGTCACAGAGTTTGCTGTAAATAAGTCTATGGTATAAAATGGCATTTCTTTTCTCACAATGTCAGTTTTCTGCCTCCTCTTTCTAGCCTATCTTTCAGGCATTTATTTTGGAAAATCTAGAAAGATAAGTTATGCAGTGGTCTGGCTTGGCAATCACCATAAATGCTGAAATGGGGCAGGAATACTGCTGGCGTGATGGCATTTGGCTTCAGGTTGCTGCTGGAGCTGTGCCCCCACCTCGCTCTGCCTATAGCTGGGGTAGTCTTTGGCAACAGTCCCACCTTTATCTCTCCTTTTAGCACAAGTGGGCGTCGCTGCTGTTTTAAGCTGCCAGGAGCCCAACTCACAGCTACAGAAAATAAATGTGTTGTGAACTGATTGATTTATCTGCATTTTCTAGCTCAGCAATTAATTCTGCTTTTGGGAGGCAGAACCAAAGCAGCAAGCGGGCTGTAAAGCCAGATCAGAGCTGATTATGTATTTCTCCCTCTGTGGCCCTGTGCTAGCACAGAGACCAGCCTATTAAGGAATAATCTCCCAGAGCATTATCCGGCCCCAGCGAGGATCATCGCCGGCTGCACCGCGGCAGAGCTGAGCCTGGCAGCGGCTGGAGACAGAGTGGGGACCCAGAGGTGCCAGGGACAGGACGGGGTGGCAGCAGGGGCTTGGAGGAGGTGGTCACCTGCTGCTGCCCTCCCAAGAAGCCACGAGGCTGTAGCCTGCTGCTCAGGGCTGGCAACTCACTGCTCTAACCTTGCTTTTGCCAAATTGCTTTGAATCTCATTATTGCTGCAGATACACTTTCCAGTCACCTGAAGACCTCAGTGGCCCTAAATGTAACACAGCCCTGTGCTGGTGGCTGGTGGTGTCTGCATGGGTTGCCCATGGATAAGTGTTGGCCACTGGGGCCAGCAGGTAGGGCTGGCGGCTGCACACAGCTGGTAAACATGAGGCCCGGGAGGAAACTGGGGTAGGTGGGAGGTTTCTGAGGAGCAGCAGTTGGGAAATGATGCCCACAGGTGCTGGTGAGTGCCCAAGGGCCCTATGGTAGCACAGGCACCACAGTGGGCTCTCAGTCCCAGGGATGTGGGGGTCGGTGAGGAGCACGGGAGCTGTTCTTGCCACTACTTGCCTCTGCCCACCTCCAGGCAGGCTGCACCCCCTCTCCCTGTTCACACACTCTCTTTCTCTCAATTCCTCTTGAGAGCTGCATTAAATTTATCTCAGCCCTCAGGGAGCTACGAAGGGAATTCAGATGCTGTAAGTAAAAACTACAGCATACAAGCAGCATTCCTGCTGGGAGGGTTTGCATTAGCAGCTCAACAGCTCACTGATACATCCATTGGGAATGCAACAGATCCATGTGCAAAGTCAGTGCAGCAATGAGAAGACACAGAGGAGGAGGCCACTGCCAAGGCAAGGCCCCTGAGCCACTTGTAAAATTCCTTGTGTTTAAGGGTCTGTGTGTGTGACTTTTGATGGAATTTTCCTCCATATAAGGCAGAAGAAGTAAGCTGAATCTATGGTCTCTTCTACAAACCTCTCTGTTTCAGTCAAGTGGAATCAGTAGGGCTGTTTTTTCACCCTGAACTGTGTACTTTATGTGTATCTTGCAGCTCAGGGCTGAATTGTTCATGTATGTACAAACGGAAAAGTAAAAACCAGAAACATTGCATCCACTTTGAGGTATGCTCTGATGTTCTTAAGTCAGGGCCAAGAAAGTCATGTGAGCTCTTAACCAGCAAACAACAGGTTGTCAAAATGCAAAATCTCATTAAACCAATACCTGAGCACAAAGAAAAGACAGATTTTGTCTTCCCTGTGGTATTCCTGTTGATTATTATCTGCAGAAGGCGTCCGTTTACTTGCCCTATTTAGGAATGCATGTGTATCTATGCTGTATTTTGAGCTAAGGCACATCCTTTGGGGAAATGCTGTCCAGGGTGGTTTGATCTGTGAAGGAGCAGGAAGCAGAGTGGAAACAGTTCCAGACATGGAGGAAGATATACAGCAATTGACAGGACTTTATTATATGGACCTGACAGTTATTATGAGTACCCCTGGTGGTCTAGTGGTTAGGATGCGGCGCTCTCACCGCCGTGGCCTGGGTTCGATTCCCAGTCAGGGAAACGCCCCTGGGCAGATGGAGCTCGTCAGCCCTGTAAGGCCATCCATCTGAGAGAAGGTCACTCTAAACAAACCTACGTCCTGAGGACCTCGCTGCCACTGTCCGAGCTCGCTCGGCCCCGGCAGATGAACCTTAGGATTAAAGGGTGGGCTCAGCTCAGCGCACACTGTGTCTCACCTAAAAAATCCACTGCGCAGGCTGGAAGGGTAAAGACCTTTCCCAAATCTTCGTTGGCTAAGACTGGCCATGAAGGACAGTTATTATATGGACTTTACTGTTATTATGTGGTTTCAGATATGTACATTGCATTGTATCCACACTACACAGTGCACAGCCTGGGCATGCCCGGGCTTGCCATGAGTTTTGCCTGGTCCCTGCTTCCCCCCTCCCCTCTCTGATAGGCTGAAGAAGCTGCAGAGAGGAGACAGTTCCCATTCGCCCTTTCCTTCCCTGGTTCCTCGCACATTCCTCCCCCTTTGCCTGTGTCCCTACCCCGATTTGTTCCCCCGTTTGTCTGTCTCATGCTCCACCCCATGAACCCGCCTGAACTCATAAAAACCCCGGCCCACCTCAGTAAAACATTCCATTTGCACCTCTGCCTCGAGTCTGGATTTGTCCATGCTGTGTCACGGCCCCATCCCTCCTCGGACCGTGGCATTGATCCTTAAGGACTGTGCAGATGAAGCTCAACAGTCTGTGCTCACCTGAGACAGTCATTTTCTGAAATGAGGCACTGGTACCAGAACAGGTTCCGTGTCTGCGTGTGTGTCTGTAACATCTCCAAATCTGGGGCCAAAAATGTAAATCTTGGGAGCACATCTAACAGCAAGCCAAGATATTGCTGTGCTGTTGCTCTGGATTCAGCTTGCCAGCTCAGAGATTTGTAAAAGAATGCAAAGCTGCAATGCTGTTCTTGGAACATCTGGGGCCTTTGGTTTGAGATTCAGCTCTCGTTAAACGTGGTGGTGTGGCTTTCCCATCAGCATAGACAGGGCAAATGTCATGACTGGGGCATGGGATGATGAATGGGCTGTGCCTGTCTTTGTTCTGTTGAAATGACAAACACCTGCTGAGGTTGAAGCTTTATGGATGGGAACTTGGTGAACAGAGTCTTTGAGGCATGGATGAGTAGGAGGTGGGGGATGAAAGGCTCTTGCTGAAGGAACCAGCACCACGGCAGGCCTCAGGGTATGCATGTGGTATGGTCTGGGCTGGAGCCTGGGTGAGCTGAGGCAGGTGGGAGAACAGTAGCCCTGGTCAGGCCTGGCATTTCTTCTCAGCATTACATGCATACTACAGAAACAGTTACACTAAGTGTTGCTTGTGTTCTCTACCCCTGAGTAAGTGATGGCCAGGGAGCTGGTTAGAGCAGCAGAGCAGTTCTGCAGGGGTGAAAGGCGGCTGCTGCTGCACCCTGGCCCCGAGAGCAGCTCCTGGCTCCTCCCGGGGTGGCAGCACCGCGCTGCAGTTCTGTGCAGAGTGAGCTTTGTGCTCCAGCTGAGCAGCTGCTGAGGGGTAGTTC
Source organism: Corapipo altera (assembly GCF_003945725.1). NCBI lineage: Eukaryota > Metazoa > Chordata > Aves > Passeriformes > Pipridae > Corapipo > Corapipo altera. The sequence goes on from NW_020884973.1 coordinate 494,716, forward strand.
TGGCTCTGCCCGGAGTCCGGGTGCCTTCCCAATGCTAGCAGCAAGTAAAGAGCTTCTCTTTGCCAAAATTCAACCTTGGGACAAGGCAGAATGGCTCCCTCCAGCCTCAAGGATCCAGATGAAGTTTCTTGGAGCTGGTGGCCTGTGCCCACCTCCTGTCAGCACGGATAGGAGTGGGGCCACCATCCTGCTCCTCCTCATGTCCTGTAGGGGTGTGGTGCCAATGGTGCTGGGCACCTCTGCCTGAGGAGCTGCCTTTGGAATTTGGAGCAGAGATCTGCGACTTTGCAGACCTGAAACTGTGCAGCCCAGAGTAAGAAAACAAAATAGTTTTCCAAATACTTCCCCCTCCCTTCCAAAAGAGGTGCCTTGAGTTTAAAACAAAGCAGTCCATTTAAAACAAAAGACTAATGAATATGGTAGCCCTTCCTCTTTTGCAAGTTTAAACACCTCATCTTTCCTCAGAGAACAGCTCTAAATCATTTTATTTGCAAGCCCTAAGCAGGAATTTGTATTCATGGTAAGACATTTATTGAGTTAATTTATTTAAGGCTGAGGCATAATTTCTAATAGTGGAGGAGTCCCTAGGCTCAGTGCAATTGTCTCCCTGATAGGGCATTAATATTTTAAGGGTTTATAATACTCTGTCAATTGATCTGTGTCTTTTAGAGAGTAGGTTAGCAGTTATTGATGGTTGATCATGAGAAGGAGTAGCTTAAATAAAGCTGGTGCTTGGCAGATCAGTGCCTGCCCCTGGGCCACTTCCCACACCAGCAGGGAGGGGGGCCAGGGTCTGGAGCAATGGGTCTCAACGGAATGTGGAGGGAAAATAACTCAGTGCACATCTGGAGGGTGATGCTGCTGCACACCATGGGGGAAGACAGCGGTGCCTTCGTGTGGATGGCAGCGCTGCTGTCCACCAGGATTTCCTGGAGAAATGTGAGATTGGGTATGATCTGAGCAATGAGATGAGATTGCGTATGATCTGAGCGAGGAGGTGTTAGCACGTGTCCTGCAGAAGGCTTGTTCATCTTGCCAGATAGTCTGCTACTGATGATAAGAGACAAATAACTTGACCTCTGAGTACCTTAATTTCTCTGTTCTTAGAAGTGGGGAACATTTATGCTATTTCTTGAGTTATTTAAAAAGAGGACAAATCCAAATAAAAAACAATTCTTGCTTGTTTTACTACTCTATTAAATTCTATATTTCACTAAAAAAGATGGTGCTGAATGGCCCTTAAGGAAGTAACATGGAAACCAATCCAGATAAAATATCTTTCGGAAAAGCCTGTCTCAGGGAAGGGATGACAGGACCACTGAGGCCCAGGCAGAGCTGGCCAGGGCATGTTCAGATGCTCTGAGCCCAGGCTGAGGGTACTGAACTCAGTACTGAACTACCCATGTGGCAGTGCCGTGGCCTAGGATGGGGGACAGTGTGAGCTGTGAAGCTGCTGCCAAACTGTTGGCAAGACCTGACAAACCTGAAAGGATACTGAGGTGGCTTCAGAGCCTGTCACCTCACGTCTGGTATTTTGGGTGGACTAGGTTTTAAGTTTTCTTATACCCCTCAGAGGCACCCAGTTGATGGAAGCATTGACTGCAGGAACCTGAGTGACAATTGAGACCATCTGAGGGTGGCTGTGTCGGGCCACAGCTCTGCCCCTGGAACACCAGCACACATCCCCTGTGCACATGGAGCAAGCCAGAGGCAATCAGCATGTGGGGCACTTGGGTTCAAATCCAGTGTCTTAGTGGCAACTGCTGTGGACAAGTCAGTCACAGCTTTTCAGTGCTGTGTCTGCTTCTATCGTCCAGAACTGAGCCTGTTCGTGTAATGAGCTCTTTGCAGCTCTAAGGTCACCCAGGTAATGGGCACACGGGTGTCATGACGAGGGAAGAGTGAGACGCTCAATATGAGAATCAGCAAGCTTCCTTTATTGATCACTACTAACAGCTTAATATACACTTTATAATTAGCTCATACATATTGCAAAAGCTAAGCTCATTATTGGTTCTGCTTAAATGTTGATCTCATCCCTTACTCCCTAACATTGTTGACACTTAGATGTTAATTCTATCTCTCACTCCCTTCCTTTGTTGACACAGGTGGCTTTCACTTGCTTTTTGTTTTGCTAATCACAGTGTCCTGTTTACCAGCCAACTAACAGGCACAAAAACACTGTAGCCTTGCTATCTCAGATCTTCTCACGGGCCTAGACAGGCCTTGTTCTATACTCTAACAGCTCATCCATAGCTTTAGCTATATCCATATGCCCTTGTCCTGCTAGCTAATCCCCTACACACGGGGACTGGGCTGCCAATCATGCAGCCAGGTAATCCTGCCATGCCAAAGCATTGTGACAGCGTTACAGGTGTTTTAAGGAAGCGTAAATCGTTCACACTAAGATGCAGTGGCCTGTTGTGGGTGTGTTCACTGGCTTTGAGTAGAAGGTTTTATTTATAAGTTATACCTCTTAATGCAATAGGTAAAAGCTAAATTCTGCCCCATCAAACGCTGGAGCTTTGTGTTTCTCTGTGCATGGCTTATTGTTTATATTGATTATTTATTGAGGAAAAATGGAAGTTGGTGTTGGAGGACATGCAGATGCAGTGCAGCTTTGACTGTGCTGCTTGCAAGGTCAAAATAAATGTACTGGGTCAAAGTGGGGTATGGAGGTACTCGAGACATTACGTGGGTGTTTTACCCCTAAAAATTTCTCTGGGGAGGAGTGTTTCACTGCCCTGCAGAAACTCAGACTAATAGATGTGTAAGATGAATGATTATGTCTGAACTGTGCTCCTTGAGGCCCCATCTCCTATTTTTTCTTTACATGCTCATTTGTCAGCATGTTGTCAAACCTTCAATTAATGCGTCACTGGCAGCTCTGTTCACCCTCACTCTCTCCCTTCAGCCCCGGCGGGTCCTTTCCCCTCCTTGGCAGGTGCTGCCCACGCAGACACACCCCTCCCTCCCATGCTCCTGGGCAGCAGGTGCTCAGCCAGAGACAAAATAAAGTGATCCTGTCCATCACTCCTTTCCTCCTCAGGGAGGTTAGTGAGTCCCTGCTGCTTTTCCTGCTGCAGGGGTGGGCCAGGGCACGTAGCAACTGCTCAGCTAAATGAATTCACTGCTGAACACCCCCACGGGCATGCCTGCCACGCACGAGGCAAAATCCCCCCAGCACAGGGCTGCAAGGGAAACTGGTTCCCTTTGTCAGGGCCACCAGAGATGGCCAAGGAAAGTAATCCCACATTACCCAGTGCATCTGCACAGTTTATTTTACATTTACCTGTTACCTGGAAAACTGGAAGAAAAATTTCCACATGTTCATTGAGGACTTTGTGGCCACGTGTTTGCTATAGCTTTTTGGTGTATCGACCACGCCTCTGGTCTGATACAATGTGAGAATAATCAGATGTCTGAAATATTTTCTCTATGTGTTCCTTTATCTTTCTGTCCCTCTATTCCATTCACTCTAAATGACACACTCATTCATTCTTTCCAAATTCGACTCACATGAGAATCTTCCTGTAATAGTACCTTTTATTTCCCATTTCCTCCTCTAGCACACCCAGAACTGAGCAGAGCACTTAGTAAAGATCCTCAGTAAACCACCTCTGCTTTATGACGTGTACCCATAGTTGTTATCCTCTTCTCTCCATGTACAGTTTGGAGGTACTCAGGGTACACCACTTCATGTGGTGTGAGGGAGTTAATCTTGAGCATGCTCACCTCACCTGATAGGAACAGTGTAATTATGTCTCACTTAAATACTTGCACATTCACAATGGATGAGCCACCAGGAGCAGAACTGCCGGGGTGGGAGGGACTGTATATATAGGGTTACAGTCACAGGGTTGGCAAGGAGAGAGCAGCAAAATTATAGAAAGCAGCGTAGCTGGGCTGTGATCTGTCTGCCTGTTGGAGGAGGGCAGGTGAACTCTCTGCTTCCAGGTCTGGATCCCTGCCTGCACTGAGGGGCAGGCTTGCCAGCTGACTGAACCTGAAGGCACAGCCCATCGTGACTGAGCTTGGGGATCTGCAGCCACGGGAGAGTGACAACTGCAGGCAAGTTTAGATTAGACCTAGAGTTAAGTTATCTAGAGCAGGAGAAAAAGAACTGCCTGTAGCATGCCAGATTTCTGTATAAAATTGTAATTATGTATAAATGTTATGTACATTGTATTTTTTCAAATTGAACAAATTGACCAAACAGAAGCCAAACTTGACATTTTGAAGGAAGAATTTATTTCATGTAAGTAAATCTCACAAATCTTCATTTTTATATAGAATTTAAGACTTTCTGTGTGTATTTAAGGAGTTCAGGCCTGCAAGCTGCAGCAGGCCTGTGTACCATGTTGGAGGAGCAGATGTGAGCACAAACTGCCACTTCCTGTGAGCAGCTTGAAGAATGAGAGTTTATATCTTGAAAACATAAATGCATTACCCAGGCCTGGTTTCAACATTCTTACATAGGCACTGAATCTAGTTCTATGTAAACCCATGTATGTTGGAATTGCTTCTGGCAATTCCAACTTTCACTGGCACAAATAAGAGGGGAATCAGGCATGTGGTTTATGGGATGTCATAAATAACAGGCCAGGGTCTCCCCTCCCCCATACTATGTATAAAGGGTATGGATGTGAATGCACATACCACTAATGGTACCAGCAGGTATGAAACAAGGAATGGGCTCTGTATCTGCAAGTGACCCGGTGTTTGTCCCACAGAGCCTGGAACATCTCTGGGGGGCCAATGGCCTGGGGGGGCAGGTGCTGCTCCTGTGACCTGCCAGCCAGTCCTGCACAGTGCTGAGGTCAGCGGGGCCCAAACACAGCAGGGTCACCCCAGCTGTGCCCAAACACAGCACAGGTCACCTCAGCTGTGCCCAAACACGGCAGGGCTCACCTCAGCTGTGCCCAAACACAGCACAGGTCACCTCAGCTGTGCCCAAACACGGCAGGGCTCACCTCAGCTGTGCCCAAACACAGCACAGGTCACCTCAGCTATGCCCAAACACGGCAGGGCTCACCTCAGCTCTGCCTGCTGCTCCTAGAACGGAGAGGTCATTTTTCATGTGATGTAATGGCAGTGACATAGATGGAAAGAATCTATTTTTTACCAAGAACAGAAGTTCACACAGGGTCTTGAAGGATTTCTGCAAGTGCCACGAAGTCACCTTTTTAATTGTCCGTGATTCCAGATAACCACTCAGGTCTACTGACAAAAAGCAAATAGCAGAATAAAGCAGTTGGTGCCTGTCCCTGGGCAGCCAGGTCTCAGCACTGGGGTCACCCTGCCACAGCCAGCACCTGCCTTGCTGGGGCCTGGGCTGCCACAGTGTCTGCTCCGGAACACACCTCCTGCTCTTCCAGGCAAAAATTGGCCAAATAATGATCTTCTAGGATTGGTCAAGTTATTAGACAACCTGGTTGAGTTTATATTTTCCCAGACAAGGAAACCAGCAGGACAGAAAAAGTGTCCAACCAAAGCAGAAACTTTCTGAGGTTTTGACGGAATACAAATGCATGTAAGACTTCAGTCAATATGAGACATTCCTTTCAACCCCAAATTATGTGCTTTGGTTTACCTTCTCTTATTTCATGCACTGGAAGTCTTTTCTCAATATCTTGTTTTAGTCAGAAAATATTATAGGCATGAAAAGAGATTTTTCAAAGTAAAAACCAGAAACAGTCTCAGTGTTACCAGCCTATGGGTTTCCAAGTTTCCAGGTTCTCCCACTCCCTTTACCTCCATCAGCTTCTAATGTTCCCTTTTGTTCTGACCAGCCAAGGACTGACCTCACATATCTGTTGATATGTGACAGGATCCCACCAGCTCTTCAGTTCTGTAATAATGGGATTTGTTTTTTCTGAATTTATTTTAGTGTCAAATAACTAACGTTCCCAGTAAGAGTGCTTGCATCAAAAGATGCAAAATTTTTTCCTGTTAACTCAATTCTCTTCCTTGTAGTTGATTTGGATTTTCTTCTGGCCTGCCAAAATAAATATTCAGCATTCAAAAATTTAAAAAGATAGTAATTATTCTTTTTTCTTGGAAGAACAAGCTTTAAAGTTTAAAGAAAAAGTATTGCCTTGTCCAGCCTGAAAAAATGAAACTTTAAAAAAAGAGAGACATTATATGTCTTAAATCACTCAAAACCTCTTCTAGACAAACAAATATTTTGAGATGGAAGTGATGTTTTGGCAAAGCCAGGGAAGTCTGATTCCAGAGTGCGTGATGCTTTGTGCCTCCCCCATCATTTTGTAATTTTATGTGGCAATTATTACGTTCATGTTAGTGGCCAAAGGAAGCTCAGCACAGGGCAGGGCAGCCACCAGGCAGCCAGGGCTGTGCTGCTGCCCTGGCACAGAGCCTTGGCACAGCCAAACAATGCCCAGCTCCATGTCTGGGGTGAAAACAAGTGTCCCCAAGTGATGGCTGACAAACCTTGTCCTGGGAATCAAAGCACTTGTGAAAACACTCCAGTGAAAGTGGTTGCCTGACATTTCTGGCTGTGGTCTCACTGGTTTGGTTCAGGCAGACTGCATTTCAGGAGCGGGGGTGTCCCGGGGGCTGCAGGGCTGTGCTGAGGGACAGGCTGTCCATGGGCTGCCCACCCCCTCTGTGCCCGTGCCCATGGCACGCACAGCCTGAGGGTTCCCTGCACAGCTTTCGCTCCCAGTAAAATAATTTCCCTACGAGGGAAATAGAACAGACAAATTGTGCCTGAGTTCAGCATGAAAATCTTAACATTTTGTAATAAATAAAGGCATCACCTAAATGGGCAAATTAAATGCAATCTGGTTTTATTTCAGTATTTGTTTTCTCTATCTCCCCCATCCAGGCCTTACTCTGAGACGCACGCTGCCTGTGCTGCACATTCTGCAATCAGAGCAATCTGGCTCCACTAATGTTTGACCTTGTGAATCATGACCTCGAGCCTAGTAAACAGCTCATATGGGTTTGTTTTTCAGGGTTGTATTTTAGCTTCTCGTAAATGCTCCCTTTGCCTGGCACTGGGATGTCACCAGCCAGTGGAAAATCGGAGAATATGCCAATGTGCTGCTCTGTGCAGGGGCAGGGATGGCAGGTGGGAGGTGAGGCAGGGCTCCCTGGACAGGCCCTTACGGCTGTGAAGGAGCTTCCACTGTAGGTTACACTGGCAGTGGGGCACGGGAGCCTGGGGAGCACTTCAGGCCCCATCAGGTGAGCGTGCACATCTCTCTTACCTCCCACCCCATTCTCTATAAACAGAATTATTGATGCTGCTAGTGATTTTTCCTCCTTTTTTTGTTTTCACTCCTGCCACCCCTTCAAAGACAGAGGAATAGAGCAGGATTAAGGAAGCACAGTCTGAGGTGTAGTGGCAGATGCATACTGCTGCTGTTAGGTGGTGTAACAAAGCTTTGTTTCAGGAAATTCTCTGGAAGCAGACACAGGCTTCCACAGAGGACTCTAACTGGATCTAGTGTGCGTCAAGACTTGCCTCTTTGCACGATTTTCACAGCCAGTAGGGAGAATACAGAGCTGAGTGGGCAAGTTATTATATTCTCAGGGTTTTCATTCTGAGTCTACATAATGATTAACTATTCTATAACTTTGGCATTGGAAGCAGCCTTGGCACCAGTAGTACTGGTACTGCCTTCACGAGTACTGCTCTTCTGTATTGCCTGGGCCATGCTTTCACTGGCCAGACACAAATGTCTAGATTAAACTGTGCTTAAAGGTATGTTTTTCTATTAGAATTAAATCCTTTTTTGGATAGAGAGAGACATAAACTACACAACACGATTTTAATTTCTTCACAGTACATTGTATTGGTAATCTCTGATGAAATCTCCTGTCCTATAAAAGCAGAATTGCCATTGTATTAACCAATACACTGAGTAGTGAAGAAATGCTGTTCTAGACACTGGTGTCACTTTTTTCTTGCCCAGGAGCACTTTGGCATGCCCAGCTGTCTTCAGTACCTACAGATCTCCCTTTCCCTGCCTCATAGTCTTTGATGTATTTATTATCTTTACCATCATCCTGTGCAAAACAGGTGGTCATGAGGGATGCTCATGAGGGGTTCCTCCGCTGAAGGTCATGAATTCTCATACTTTCAACTAAAGTCTAATTTGTAAAATTAACTTCTTTTTAGAAATTCTTCTTTAAACTACCTGGACTAATCCTCCCTCTTTTCCATCAAAATTGTGATCTGACATTGCTGCAAGTGGGTAAATAATTCTCTCTCTAGCCCTGCATCATCACATTATAATGAGGAGCACTCAATAGCATCTGGAAACACCTGAATACCATGTTCAAAGAATGGCCTAAAAGTGCAAAGCCTTGTTAGGAATTCAGATGCTGGACAAGTATTAGAGTGTATTTTGTTTGTTTTGAAAAAACATTCTTTCTCTACTGGGATGCCCTGCATTTGTGGTGCTTGAATGTTTTGGGGGTTTTACTGGCTCTGTATGGTCAATGTTGTTATTGTCTGGAGCTCAGCTGTCCTGTGACACAACAACAGAGCACCAGAGCCATGCCTCCAGCTGAGGAGACAGTGTCCTCTGGGCTGTGGAGAGTTACCACAGGAAGAATATAATGCAAGCAGAAAATTCCTGATATTTGGGTTATTACAGAGCAGCCAGGTTGGAAGCTGAGGCCCTAATTGCCCTTTGTAATGAGAGAGGCCCTGAAAGAAAGGTGTGTGATTAGAGCAGCACTTCAGGCTGGGAGCAAAAAATCACAGTGGAGCAGTACACAGCTCAGAGCTGCCCACTGTGGCACCTGCTTCAAGGCCAGCATGAGCCCATGGAATCTCAGGCCAGAAGCCAAGACTTGGTTCCACTCCCAGAAAAGTCAACGAAACCCATTTAAAGTGAAATGATTTTGTGCTGTACTGCAGGCTGAGTGACTTGGCAGCATTACTGTTAATAGCATGGTACATCCCAGGTACAAGTTAATGAAGCACAGAGTTACAGCACTTCTGTGTAGCTGGTTAGTGGAGCCTGGGACTAAAACATACTGAAACTGTCATCTGTGGGCAGGATTTCACCTGGCCGTCAGAGTCTGACTGCTCTGGGAACTACCCCAACATTTTCCTACTTAATAAATCCCTTCCCATGGTGCCATTCTCAATATCATCTAATGGCCATCCCATACTGATAGAAGAGGAGCTAAAATTTATCGAGGAATTCAGGACCTGAGTTGTCACCAGGGTGTTTTATGTGGTAAGTATTAAGACAGAATGTGCTGAAAAATGACACTAGCCAGGAAGAAGGGCAGGAAGCACTGTATATCAGGATGTTAAACATCACACAGTGATGGTTCTGACAGTGCAGCATTTCTTTTCCCCGTCCCCTTCCCTTAAAATAGTTTTTCTTAAACCAAAAAACTTTGCCTTTCTTTTCTGCTTCACAGACAAGCAGAGCAACTACAGAAACAATCTCCAGAGATGTTCTGCAAATATTTTTCCTTCTTCGGTCTGTGTCTTTTCCTTCCAACCCAAAGGTAAGTGGAAGGTTTGTTTTGTTTTACAGGGAAAATTTGAATTATGTTTCACATAAGTAATGTGGGTCAAAAGGAAACTATGCTTCCAGTTATCCAGCCCATCCAAAGGAAGCTGGGTGCAGTAAGGGATGTGGCATAGAAAAGAGCAACCTGCACAGGTCCCTAAACCACAATATGTCCATTACTAGTGCAACCCCTGATTTCCTGTTCAGAACCAGAGCACAGTTTGTAGGTTTTTGCTGGAAATGCCACCCCACCAGGGCTCCCAACTCTGTTATTACCATCCTTGGACCTACAAGTCCCAAATTTCTTTAATTCTTTGTGTATATAATGTGCAAAAACTGGTTCAGTTCTGCTGTGAGGTCCTGTATGGCCTTAGAACCTGCAGCTACAAGGCCTATTAACCCAGCTTTGAAGGGAGCAGAAGAAAAAACATTGGTAAGAGCTGTAAGTCCATGGCTGCTTCCTGCCCAGAGCAGGGGTCCTGAGAGTGAGAGTGGCAGAGGCTCTGCCTCCCACCTCCTTCTGCCCTGCCCAAAGCAATAACAAACTCCTAAGGATTCACTCAGTGACGCTTTCCTCAAGTGAGCACGAGATCACCTGGGGACACTGCACCAGAAAAGTCACCTTGTACAGTCCAAAGCCCCCATGTCTCTTGCTGTCTGTATGATAGTACAGATCTGTCAGCCTGACAGTGCCAGCTCCTGCTCCATTGTCCAGTCACAAAGGATCAGTTTGGACACTCAGTTGGACGCAGCTGGGGCGGTTCTGCCCTCAAAGCTCTGGGGGTGTCTCTGAAGTGCACAGTGCTCCACCTTTCCTCTCCCAGTGTTATTCCTGGCAGTAGCTGTGTGGAGCTGCCTGACATTCACATCTGAGGATGAAGCCTCTTTAGGAGACTACAGATTTGCGAGGAAGAGCTGTTGGGCAGTAAGATTTGTCTCAGGTTGTCCTAAGCAGGAAGGAAAAAGAAATGCATGTTCCTTATATAGACTGTATGAGAAGGAGTGGGAAGGGGAAATTGGGGGTTATTGTTAAAACTTGTGATCTATAGACTTTGCTTGATATCTCTGTGATATTTTAGGAAGGTCCTTAATGTACTGACTGTGTGTACAACCTGTAGCTATCAGCGGAGGCAATTTGCCGTTTTCCCACCTCTTCAAGGTGCTAATTATACAGCCAAGATAGCAGTGTGAGCAAGTGCTTGTAATTGCAATTACCTACTTGTTTTTAATAACTATTTTATGCAGTTTGCTTGTTTGAGCACAAGCTGGAAATATAGCTGCAGCTGCACACCAGATGTGCCCAGCCCATGTGTCACAGTACGTATTTGTGTCCGCAGGAGGTGCTCCCTGGGTCACGTATCCAGCTTGCACAGCAGCGACACAACATCCCTTCCTGGATTTGAGAACCTCACCATGGGATACAACAAATACCTCCGGCCCTACTTTGGTGGTAGGTTGGCTCCACGCATGTGAGCATTTCAAGAACAGCCTGTAAGGCTCAGGTGGAGGGGATGCTTTAAGCTTGTTTTAGAATGCTGCAGTTTGAAAGGTTGTGTTTCTTTCAAATTAGGTGGTGGCCAGGGCTGCCCTTCCTTCCTGTGCATCCACTGTTGTCTTGAATACCTGGTGCATGTATGTGTGGGCCTTGAGAACATGTCCATCTCTGAGGCTGAGAACAGGGAATTTATAAACTTCAACATCTCTAGGAAAGACCTGACCAAGTAACTCAGTTCTGCTCTAACTGTACAAGCTTTTGTTTAGAGCCTGAGTCTTTGATTTTCTGCTTTACAGATGTTCATGTACAGCTATTTAGTAGATTGCAGCTATAGAGGAACGAAGGCACTCTTCTTGCCAGGAATATTGACTTTTGACACATCTTCTCTTTCCACTGAGACACAAACGTGCTTTAAACCCTGGTGAGACCGGGTAGTCGGGAGCAGGCAGGCATTTAGGAACTTACTTGAGGCTCTTGACCGAATTTGGTGTCAGGTCTCCCACTTTCCAGATGAGTGCTGTAATCACACAGAGTAAAAGGTTTCTCAGAATGACATTCAGCATCTGAAAACGATCAATGAAAGTTTAAAAAACAGCTATGACCATTTTTTATTTCTATTAATTTTGATTTTCTGCCAGAACCCATTAATGAAACTCTGCTTGACAGAAAAATTTCCCATTGACTTTCACAAGGCTTTGGATGTTTCCCATTGTAGAGTGACCTGCTGCTACTGAGCTTCTTCCATTTTCTGACCATGGTAATAAATTTCTGGGACAATACAGAATTTGCTGTCTGGAACATCTGACGTCATGACTGACTAGTAAAGCTCCTCCAACTCTTGTCACACCAGTGAAGAGATGCTTCTCCACGATGAAACAGAGATCAACTGCATCTATGGCAGATGTTATACAAAAATGATCAGGATTCTGGTGTCACCTCCTCCAGAGGCCCAAGTCCTCACAGATTGAACCTGTGGTCAGTAACTGGACTGGGCTTCAAGAGTCCAAACAGAAGGAGGGCATGAATGACACCTACATTAAAAAAATACATCCTTTGCAAATGAAACTTATTTTGTAACAGCTTAAAACAAATAAAACAAACAAAGACAAAACCACCTGGAAAACGATTTAGAAATTGTGACCCTTGGACATTCCTAAGTGTCATTTAAATGATGAAACTGAGTTTTAGCAATCCCAAGGCATTGCTGTGTCGCCACTTAGGCAGAGGCATGTCTTGGAAAGCCCTGCTTGGAGCCCCACATTCGTCCCGGGGATCAGACAAACCAGGCACAACCTAATGCACAGTTTGTGTCTCTGCGCTGGTACAGCATTTCCCTCTGCAGGGCCGCTGCTGGCTCCGGGCCCTTCCCGGCGGTGCCCGGGCCGTTCCCGGCTGCTTCCCGGGGCGTTCCCGGCGATTCCCGGTCGTTGCCGGAGACTCCCGGTCGCTCCCGGGCCATTCCCGGTCGCTCCCGGGCCATTCCCGGTCGCTCCCGGCCGTTCCCGGGCGGTGCCGCCCTCTCGCGGTGGATCTCCGCAGTTGGTGTCAGCACTCCCCAGATCCAGGGCGTGAGTGCTGAAAGTTGGTTTGCAATTAGAACGGTCGGGTAGTAACTAACAAGAGGCAAAGGCTGTCGCACTTGCGGTTTGTTCTCAGGAAGCAGTGCATTCCTGCCTCCCGGAGCACCGGGGTTGCCCATCGCTGCCGTGCGTGGGCAGAGCTGCGAGCAGTGCCCTGTGCGGAGTTACCGCCCGGGCCGTTCCGGGGGGTCGGGGGGAAGGCTGGGAAGCGAGGGACAGTGGCCCTGTCTGCCCAGCCACCCACAAATGCCACTGAAATGCTGCTGATCCAAACTACTCAGCTTCACAGATGGTGCTGGTGGGTATTTGCCCTCTGCTACCAGCACCAAAAGAGAACTCCACCTCCCCGACAGTGACAACTGTATTTTGGATCATGTAATTTGTGAGCCTTTGGCCCTCTGTGGTTTTAGGGACAGCGTGTGAGGTTGAGGGCAGTGCCCACGCTGCACAGCATCCTGAGTGGCTTTACTGTGCCCTTCACACTTCCCTTCTCTCTGCTGAGGCATTTCTTTCCCTCCACAGGAGAACCTGTTCAAATTGCAATGAGTCTGGACATTGCAAGTATTTCCAGTGTATCCGAGAGCAACATGGTAAGTGAAGGAATTTTTATTTTATGAGATAAGAGCCTGAGAGACTTGGCATGTATTCTGTGACCACAGAAATGGTCACTTGAAGCTACTTTGCTGTTCTGGGCTATTGACCACTTTCAGAGGTGTGATGAAAACAGGGCTCATCTATGACTGCAGACTGTGTAGATGCCGTACTAATGTGGGCTTGCAAGTAAATAGAAGTGGCTCCAAAGGTCCTACTGGTCAAAGATTCAGCACCTCATGGAAATCTGGCCCCTTGGGAATGGAAAAAATCGATACTGTGTGGCATTTCCTCTCCCTTACCTTTCCTCCACGTCGGAGCCCTTTGTGTGGGACAGGGATGGGCTCTGTTGGACGTGCTGGCAGTGACTGAAATCCCAGACGGGGTTTCTTCTCAAGGAGGAGAAGTAAGGCTTTGAGCTGAGACACAGTCTGAGGCTCAAAGGACTGGCCTTCCCAAGGAAAGAAAAAAAACCCCAAACATCTCTTAAATCTTCCCATCACTGGTGAGTCTGGTACATTCTGCTTCTGATAATTCATTCATGGCCAGTCTTCGCGAACAAAGATTTGGGAAAGGTCTTTACCCTTCCAGCCTGTGCAGTGGATTTTTTAGGTGAGACACAGTGTGCGCTGAGCTGAGCCCACCCTTTAATCCTAAGGTTCATCTGCCGGGGCCGAGCGAGCTCGGACAGTGGCAGCGAGGTCCTCAGGACGTAGGTTTGTTTAGAGTGACCTTCTCTTAGATGGATGGCCTTACAGGGCTGACGAGCTCCATCTGCCCGGGGGAGTTTCCCTGACCAGGAATTGAACCCAGGCCACGGCGGTGAGAGCGCCGCATCCTAACCACTAGACCACCAGGGGTCCTTGCTTCTGACAATAGCTGGATTTCAAACACTGATCACTGAAAGCTCCTGTTTCGGGTTGGCCAAAATCATAGGCAACTTGGGTAAATTCAGCAAATAATTTCAGTCCAAACAGTTAGAAGGCCATTCAGGAAAAATGTCGACACTTAATTTCTGCATTTTCAAGACTACCACCACCAATTATGTTTTTCTGCCTCCTTCCAACAAATTAAACAAGTTCACTAAATAAAATATTTCAACTTTGCTAAAGGTATTCATTTTGGGGAAGGAGCAGAACCAGCAAAATCAATTATTCACAAACTTCTCACTTAATTGAAGTGCCTTGTAAAATAGATCATGTTCTGGAGTTTTTCTGGATGATCCATCTAAATTTCTTTGACCATATGGAAGATATTGCAGAGGCTGTTAACACAAGTGCCAGTGCCAGTCCGTCTGTGACAGAGATGTTCTGAAAATAAAAGGCATTACTGGTTGCATGTACTTGGACTGTAAGGATGGAAGTGAAATAGTCCAGCAGTGCCTGTGTGTGTGTCCAGAAGGCTCAGCAAAGCATTGGCTTCAGGGCTGAGTGCTGCTTATTCTTTTCTGCTGGGGCTCTGTGAAAATGCTCCAGCCACTGCAGGTCGACTTTGGCAGGCTAAACACAAGTTAATCCCAGTGTCCTTAGATTCAAAACTCCTATTAAAAGAAAAGGTACCAGTTTAGTTTTTTCCTTTGTTTGGGGCTTTTTAAGACCTCAGTGAAGTAACAGGTTGGATTCACTTACCTTTTTTCCTCCAGTGCCAATGTGTCTTTCACGATCATATTTATAGTGCGTGTGGAATTTCCCAGCTCTAGACAATGACTCATCTGTAATGTCAGTGACTTACTGGGTGGCCTCAAGTGTGTGTTTCCCATATGTTTTCTTACCTGCACAATGAACACAAAAAAATATCAGTCACAGTAATTGCTCGTTATTTTAAAAAAAGCACTGAAAGTATAATCTTTAGTCCTCAAACACCATACCTTAGAATATAGTAAATTAAAAATATCACTGAATAAATAAAACTATGCTGAAAATAAAGCTTGAGGCTTCATTGAAGTTTGGCTGTGGCAGGTTAAACAAATGTGTGCCATGTCTCTTGTCACACGTGGCATGGCCGTGGCTGTGCTGTGCAGGTTCTGGACATGCATCCTCACAGGCTCTCCTCTCTTTCCCAGGATTACACAGCTACCATATCCCTGCGGCAGCGCTGGACAGACCCCCGCCTGGTCTTCCATGGCAACAGGAGCTTCACGCTGGATGCTCGCCTGGCGGAGCTGCTCTGGGTGCCAGACACCTACATCGTGGAGTCCAAAAAGTCCTTCCTGCACGACGTCACCGTGGGCAACCGTCTCATCAGGCTGTTCTCTAATGGCACCATCTTGTATGCCTTGAGGTGAGTCACCCTTTGCTTTGGGGCTGAGGGGTCAGGATAGATTCCCAGAATTACACTGGACAGCAGCAGATACCAGCTGTCACGGGTCAGGAGCTTAGGGTCAATGAGCCTACTGTGACCATACTCTTCCAATGCATTTCCCCCTGTTCTGGCCTCCTGCAATGCCAGTCAAGGATCAGGATTTCTCATCATGGTATATGCTGTGTCCTGCACATTGTGCCCACTCAGAAAGCTCACAAGTTTCAGTGTCACCCAAGAAAAGTCAAGTCAGGTGGAGACAGGGGAGGAATGGAAAGAGGACATCATAACAATGAAAGTTTAACTGATAGTGGAAACCTGTTTGTTTATCCAGTGCCATGTAGCAATGACTTCTGTTTTTTACCAAAAACTGTATATGTCTGTGTACTGCAGGAATGTGCTCTGTGGTTGTGTTGGCAGTTCCTACAGTGCTCTGTCTCCTTATTCACAGTAACTAGGTCCCAGTTACCTCAACTGCAAAGTAAAACTCATTTACCTCCCCATCAGAGCAAGCCAGAATATGTGTGCTGTTCGTTAACGTGCCTTCACGTCACAAGTGGTGACTTCTTCAGATGTGCAAGCTGTAGCACTGGAAAAAAAATGTGAATCTACACCAAATCTCCCACCAGAGCAAAGCAAAATTCCTGCTTGGGTTATATATTCATCAGGGCGGCTGCAGAGAGCACATGCTCTTAAGGAGGGTTCTAAATTAATTCATTTCATAGGCCTAATGACAGAGCAGAGTCTTTGTCATCCAGTTTGTTATGTAAAACAGGTATTTCATTACATGCTTTTATTGCAACTTTCAGAGTTCTTTCTCCTCCTACAGAATCACTACTACTGTTGCCTGTAACATGGACCTGTCAAAATATCCCATGGACACACAAACATGCAGACTGCAGCTAGAAAGCTGTAAGTGTAACATTCTAGAAAACTCTAAATTTGTTTATACATAAATAACTACATATCTTGAATATTTGGATTCAGTGCAGTGGCTTTCTGGAGTAGACTTTCAGTCCTGCAGATACTAATGTCCAAAAGAAAACAACTTTTGCATCATCAATTTTCAAATGTTTGTGTTAAAATCCACAATCCAGAGAATTTCTGTCACTGTGCAGACTATGCAAAAAGAGTGATAATAATTAGTATTTATAATGAAATGCAGATATTTCAATTTTGCGTAGAAAAGTTGAAGTAATATTGGCTGGTTTTCCAAATTTGGTACCTTTTGAACACATAGCTTCTTCAAAACTAACTTGTGGGGTAAGTGCATGGGATGGGGTATGGCAAGGAACAACCTCTCGCATTTTTAGGTATCTAGTACCCTTGTCAACAGAAGAGTCTCTGACTGGCAAGTCTCAAGAAAAGGAATTGTCAGTGAGTTCTGCTCTCAATGAGATTAAAAGCTCATCTATGGCAATGCCGGCTGAGAAAGGCTCCAGGAAAATTTAGACCACTCCAGGGTTGTTAGCCCAGAGCTCAGCCAGCTCAGTGCTGCTGTGTGCTGTGAAGCTCCACAATGAGCAGGCTTCATCTGCTGCTTGATGGCACAAAACCAAACATCTCAGCACTGAAAACATCAGCATTTTAACTTCTGGGGTTGCAGCATGAAGCACCTAGGGAAGCACATATTATTTTCACATTAAAATCATATTAGTTCACCATGGTTAGCCTTATTACAAAGCACAGCTCTTGAAATAATAATGATTGGCCTCTTCTGCTAAAGCGGAGCTTGTTTGGGCCTGGTTTAAAAGTGATTGGGTCCTACATCATGTTGAGTTGCTGTATAATTCCAATGAAATTACATACACATTGCCCACTGGAGATTTCATTAGGATAAGTGCCCAGAAATAATGCTATTTAAATATATGCCAGATGAATTAACAACAATCTATCATTTATTATAAAATTTTCCTGAGTAACTACAATTTATAAAACCACTTAGAAACTTAGAAAAGTCATATGCTTAGGATTCTACTCAGGGATTCATACTCTGGACACCTAATTTAGGAGTTTATCTCGCTCAAGCTCTGGTAATTTGTGTCTAATAAGAAAACAAAGTTAGATGAAAACAGAGCTGCAACTGCATCTGATTCCTCCAACCAGGACGAACGGGTTATTACCAGAATCACAGTGTCCTTACGCATGGTCTCAAACAAAATAAAATAATTACATCAGTGAGACTGATGGGGTTGTTTTCTAAATTAAGTGAAATTTTTGAAGAGAATGGCAGGCTAGTGATTCAGTACAAGCTTTAGTCCCACTTCTTTGGAGGCAGGAATTTGGTGTTACTTAAATGTCATGGGCATTTATTTGTCCTCAGTAACTTAATGCCTTTGGGGACAGGAGGAATGATTTGTAGAAACAGTTGCCTTTATGAGCAAGTTTTCTGGGCAATGCGTATCCAGTCAG
Source organism: Corapipo altera (assembly GCF_003945725.1). Taxonomy (NCBI): domain Eukaryota; kingdom Metazoa; phylum Chordata; class Aves; order Passeriformes; family Pipridae; genus Corapipo; species Corapipo altera. Next base: position 512,598 of record NW_020884973.1, read on the forward strand.
AGGAACCTAGTTCATAACCATGTAGCAGTCTCAGTTCTAAGCTTCTGACTGACTGAAAATGCATTTTCTCCTATTTTTAGGCACTTGAATAGGTGATTCAGTGAAATGTGCTTCTGCTCCTTGGTAAGGGACTCAGTGGGATCTGAATTCTCTATTTTTAAGCACTGTTTATCTCCTGCTCTCCTCTCCGACTGAAGAGACTACATTTGAGGCTTACTTGCTGCAGTGTTTAATCCTGCTGCATGTAGTCAAGCTGTGCATGACAGCAATTGATTATCTTTAAATTGGAAATACCCCATGTAAAGGATTGAAATAGACTCTCTGCAGGCTTGCATATTGTGTGTCGTTCCCAGAGGCACGTGTTCCTGTTGAAATCTGGACCAGCAGACAAAGTGCAGCAATGAAGGCACAGCCAAGGTCTGCCCGTGGTCTGACACAGCTCAGAGGGCCTTTGTCCAGCCTGCAATGCCTGGACTGTGGCTCTGTTCCCCCTCAGGACTCAGAGCAGGGCAGCAGCCAAGCTGGAATGGCTAAACCACAGTCAGACAGGTCTCTGTGTTCTCCTTAGGGGGCTATGATGAAAACGATGTCACCTTCACGTGGCTGAGAGGAAACGACTCTGTCCATGGCATGGAGCAGCTGCGGCTCTCCCAGTACACGGTGGAGCGTTACTACACCCTGGTCTCCAAGTCACAGCAGGAGACAGGTAAATTTGTGAAAGAAAAAGGTAAGGAAAGTTCTTGGGTATTTCCCATCACATCTCCACACATACCTGAAGAAACCTTCTCTCTTCTTTCTATAAAGTTACAGTAACTGCGAGTAAAATTAATTTTTAAAATATACTTTTGATTGTAAATTACAATTCTATCATGATGGAATAACATCTCTTTGTACATCAGAATTCAATGTCTTTTTCATTATCAGTGTAAATACTCTTCTCTCCAATCACAGACACTGTGAAAGGGGGGCAAAACTTCCTTAGAATTACTAGGTTTTAAAAATAACAATGTTTTGTTGTTCTTTTGTGTACACAGCCCATGAACAACACAGACTTTGTTTCTACGTTTCAAAGGGAGCTATTGTTTAAACAGCAGAACTATATCCTGAAAACATTACTGATCCAGCCCCAGAACCCTTATGTCAGTATTTACAAAAAAATGATTTTAAAAAATTGACTGAATTTTTCTGAGCAGAAAAGGACACCATTATCAAAGATCGCAAATTGCTAATGAAAACAGGGCATCTAATTCCTTGTGATGATAAGGTAGTGGGATGCTTTGGGATGTGAGCCAGAGCCTGCTGAAATCGAGAGACAAATCTTTTGCCTGTTTCTCAGTCATCAGATGAGCCTGAACTTGGCAATGCCCCTTCCAAGCAGTGTTGGGAAAAGTGCACTGAGCTGAGTGTGCGAGAGCAGGGGACAGCACCAACCCTGCTCTGCTCCCAGTTAAGGCACTGCTGTCACATATTTCCACCAGGGCTGAAGCCCAGGAACCCCTCTGCAAACCCTGCATTGTTGGATGTCCCTGCCCTGTCAGTGCTGTGTGTCCTCTTGTGTGGGATGTGTTGGCAAAGCAAGCCCTCTGAGGTGAAGCAATGCCTCCCCCACAATCATGGTGTGGCTCTGCTGAGGTCCCTCAGCTGAAGGGCTGGTGCTGGGCTGTTCCAGTTTCACTTCACGTGTCCTTGGGAATCTCATGCTCACTGAGTTTCTTCCTTTCATGATCAGGCAGTTACCCACGTCTGATATTACAGTTTGAGCTAAGAAGAAATGTACTTTACTTTATTTTGGAGACCTATGTGCCCTCCACTCTGCTCGTCATGTTGTCCTGGGTTTCCTTTTGGATCACATTGGACTCAGTGCCTGCAAGAACCTGCATTGGTGAGTTATTGCCTGAGGAATTGAGAAGACTTAAGTTGGCAGGGCAGCCTCTGAAGGTTGGGTAGATGGTCCTTTTCTTGAGCTCTCTGCTCCGGGATAAATAGTCTATTGACCTTCTGCTGTTGCTTGGGGCAGAGCTGGGTTAGCATGGAGGATGTGCTGTGGCAGGTACACGTGCCCACCTGCCAAGACTCCCAGGAGATTCACAGCAGAGAGTAGAGGACAGAGCACACATTCTTTGTGGTGTGCTTTGGAAGGAGCAGGATGGGGGAATTTTTTACAGAAAGCCAGAAAAAGAAGAGAGCCAAGTGCTTATTGGAGCCAAGTTGTCAAGAGCAGGGAGAGCCTGTGTGAAACTTGTAGCTAGTGCTGCAAAAGCATTTCAGTTGCTGTGATGGATGATTTGGATTTGGTAAGAAGTGATATGAGCAACAACATGTGCAGAAGGGTAGGCCAGGACTTTTCCAAAGAGTCCACAAGAGAAGGTATCTCTTTTTCTGCTTTCCAAGGAGTTACAACAGTGCTTTCAATGACAACTCTGATGATCGGCTCACGAAGTTCACTTTCAAAAACCAACTGTTTCATTAAGGCCATTGATGTTTATCTCGGCATCTGCTTCAGCTTCATCTTTGGTGCCCTTGTGGAATATGCAGTGGCTCACTACAGCTCATCACAAAAGTATGCAGCTAAAGTACCTCAAGAGGTAAGGCCTGATAAGCCCAGAGATCTTGGATTGACAGCAATTAGTTCTCCATTAACTGAATAAGACAAATGGTCTTCCTGTTACAGGTACATTAACACTGGCTTCTCCTAAATGGCACTAAATCTTTATTTTTGTGTGCAGCAAGCACATGAATAGCTCTAGAGCACTGTGTCTCTGACAGACTTCTGAGCAGCAGCCTCAGCTGACAGTCATATTGGGTTCATCAGACCACATTCAGGAAGGCACTTTGGCCTGCCACCGGAATTGGGTCTGTGGCCCTGAACTGAGCTCATGTGAGCATGAAGCACCTCTGCTCCTTTCAAAATGCAGCCAGAGAAGACTCAGTATAACACACCTCTTTGTTCTCCTATGGAATAACTCTGATTAGGAAGGTACTTTGCTCTTTTTTTACAAAGGAAATATGAACTCTTCTTCCTCCCTTCCCAGAAGACACTACCAAACATCAGTCCCACCATGTTCCATGGGGATTGCGAGAGTGCATTGTTAAGTGCTGTGCTTAGTGTGAGAAATTAAAAAGTCAGCTATGACCATAATCCAGTAGTCATCAAGGGCCCAAATCCTGTCAGAAGGAGAAGAGGTTTCCCACTTCAATGCTGTGTTCCCCAGCCATTAAGTTACTGGGTAGACATGAAGAGATGGATGTCCAGGAGGAGATGCATGTTGGGTTGCACTGGGTCGCTCAGTGACAGAGTGAGACTTGCTCAAGGTATAAAAATACCTCTAGAAATACAGTGGTGGAAACACAGGCATCTCTGGGACCTCAGGCCCTCCTAAAAAGAGGGAGCAGCTGAAAGGTGTGTTTGAGTGGATGACCACATACAACCACTCTTTTATCTATATCCTTATGGTTTCCTTCCTCTGCAGGAGAAGACGGATCCTAAAACTAACTCTGCACTCTTGTTTCCTAGGGGCCAGCAAATAAGATCACTAAAGAAATGGAAGATGTCAACATCACTAACATCCTCAACAATTCCATCACCAGCTATAAACAGAAAATCAGCTTCACAAGCATTGAAATTTCCAGTGATAATGTTAACTGCAGTGATTTGACTATGAAAAGCCATGAGAAAATCAAATGTGTCTTGAGAAACAAAATGCACAGGATTATTGGTTATTTCACAATTCAGAACCCCGGCAATGTGGACCACTACTCCAAATTGCTTTTCCCTTTGTTTTTCATGCTGGTCAATGTGTTTTATTGGGCTTATTATCTATATTTTTAGTAGAAGTTAGTTGCTTCATCCTCCTACTTCAGCAGGAAAGGAATTGAGCCAATGGGTATCCAGGTATCTAACATCAGTGAATTCAATGTGGACAAAATGCTTGTGTCCTCAGGTACCCAGCAGAAGAGTGTGTGAGGTGTGCAAGATGCAACACTGACTCTGGACAGCAGCCTGTTCAGCTGAGTGGCTGTGCTGGGCCCTGTCACTTGTACCTGTGTTTCCTTCCAGCATCTCACCTGCTGGAGATGTGTGTGCAGGACTGCACGGGGCAGAGCACTACAGGTGGCAAAATTGTTTTGGTAGCCTGGAGCAGGTTAGAACCTTCAAGTTTAGATCTCCAAGAGAATGTATAAGATTATACAAACAAAAACAAAGCTGTTATTCTTTGTTTGCCAGAGATAACAGAGGGACTGTGATTGCTTCCTCAGTAGCTGCTCTGTTGCAGTGGGAGAAGCCGAGCGCAGCAGCACGCTGTGTGCTCGGGAGCGTTCCTGTGCGTGGTGCTTCCCGGGGGCACGCAGTGCCAGGCCGGGGATTTTGGTCCTGCTGTCTGTGGTGTGCCTCAGTGCTTTTAACACCTGTCACTCATTGAGGTAATCCTCACTTGCTGAAGTTCTCCCTCCCTCAGACAGACAGAGGGCTTGCTGTTTGTAGTGAGTAAAATTTTTTCAGAGATTTGGGAACACAAAATAGAGGCAGCAAAATTGTTTGGTAAACCATCTCTTACACTCCTCCGGCTGTGCTGCAGTTGAACAGATTCTACCACCTTCCATGTCTTCCTCACACATTATTTTTCATCCTGGAGAGTGCTTCCTTCAGCTTTCACTGTTATAAGCAGCTCTCATTTCTTGCCAGCTGCAGGCTTGAGTGGCCCATTTGTCATCCCCTCTTTTATGTGGTTGTGCAGCTGTGGCAAGTCAATACTGCTGGGTGAAAAACACGTGTGGGCTGAGGGAGGGTAGTCTAAATCACCCTTTCACTCTCTATTTTAGCCTGGAAAAGTGTTACTTTTCTGCAGAAATTCAGATTCTAAGTGGGCTCTGGAAACTGCTCAAAGTCACCTTTGTTTATCCTGCAGTCAGCAGGATCCAGAGCTTTCTTTTAAAGATAAATTAAATGTGGTGCACACACAGTTATGTGCCATTTGGTACTGTGCAGCTTAAGGCTGGAAGTCTTTATTTCCTGGTTATAAAATTGACATTTTATGGCAGATTTCCCCCTGACCTTTTTTGGTCTATGCTACTTTTGCAACTGGGAGGGTGTAATCCTGCAGTTATGTGCGCAGGCTGCAACGGCCGCCATTCAGCACAGTTCTGACTGAGTGAGGCCTCTCAGCAGGCAGCTTATATTACAGTGTTTGCTTAGGGTAAGAATCTCTTATTGGGGGTTCCTCTACAAGGTGGGCAGAGCACGCAAAACTATAGATTTTTTACTTTAATAACTTTTTATTGAACCACTTCACTGTGCTATATTGTGAGGGATCTAAACCTCATATTCATAAATCATAGCTTTTACAAAAAGCAGCATGAGAAAACAAAGGGGAACAGATTGACAATGGCAAGTGAATAAACACAAACTCCAATAATGAAATGTTGTCTTGTATATACTGGCATTTAAAGTCCATTCCATAAAATGTAATAAAGTGAATGTTTGTGATATGAACACAACCCCCCAGAGAGACACTCTATTAAAAAAATCATTACCTTCTTTCTGTATCAGTTTCTTTCTGTAAAACCCAACTAAAATGCCCTAATGTGCTCCAGCCACCAAATATTAATGTTAACAAAAGGAATTTCTTTGTACAAAGCCCTCTAAGATCAAGTCCAACTGTTCCCCCAACACTGCCAAGGCCACCACTAACCCATGTCCCCAAGTGCCACATCCACACAGCTTTTAAATCCCTGAAGGGATGGGGACTCCACCCTCTGCCCTGGGCAGCCTGTTCCAATGCCCCCACCCTTCCAGTGAAGAAGGTTTCCCCGATATCCACTCTAAACTTCCCCTGGCACAGCCTGAGGCCATTTCCTCTCATGTGCCTTGTTCCCTGGGAGCAGACTCCCTCCCCCCCAGCTCCCCCCTCCTGTAAGGGAGTTGCAGAGCCAGAAGGTCCCCCCTGAGCCTCCTTTTCTCCAGGCTGAGCCCCCCCAGCTCTCTCAGCTGCTCCTCATCAGACTTGTGCTCCAGACTCTTCCCCAGAAAGGCCTCTTCCAGCCTGACCAATTCCATGATTACAGCAGACAGCCACCCTCAAGACTTGCTTTCATTACCTGCAGCTTTTGCTACAACTTTGCTGTTTTGACATTGTTCAGGACTTGTTCTAAGTTACACCTCTGTGCACTTTTTGGTGACCCAGCCTAGCCAACCACATGTTGTCTTGAAAAGTGTCAGCTCTGTCTATTCCAATTTATTGCTGATTTTGGCAACTTCAAGAAGGAAAGGAGGGACAGGAGGTAGTAGGGGAAGGAGATTTTTTTTCCAGATATTCAGACACATTCATATGAGAATCAGCCTTTCCCACAAAGGACTGGTACGTAACACGTAATCTGCAGTGAGGACAAAGCCACAGGTTAAGCACTGCACACAGCTCTGTTTTGCTTAAGGGTTCAGCCTTGCACAAGCTCTACTGGGAACAGGAACCGGTTTGAGTGGCAGCTTCCAACCTGATGGTTTCTGTGCTCGGAGCTGTTTCATCTCCCACTGACCACATCTGCCCTATAGCTCTGAGGGAGCTTGGTAGAAGACAGAGTTATCCCTAAGGTTTACTATTTCACTGGAAATTCCACTATTTACAGGGTGCCAGTTTGTTTGTGCTCTTGGCAGAATGTGAATGTACAGAGGAAAAGACTGACTGGCTTTTTGAGATAATTCTGCATTGCAGTGATAGTTCTGGTCTGCAGAACGTTGCCCTAAGCTGCAACTTCTGGAATCTTTGTCTCTTTTTAAGAACATTTGCTCTCTAAGGCTTTGAGGACAGATCCTTGTGAATGTTGACATGGGGAAGCAAGATGGATAGTGAACAGCATCAGGCAACACTGTAACTTGAGGCACTCACGAGAGATGCAAATGCTTGTAACCCAGAGGAATGTAAAGCCTCAGAATATGCTCTGAAGAGTCACCCTAGCTGGCAACCAAAAACAGTCTAGGAACAGCAGCATAAAGCACTTTGGGGATTAATTTATCCAGTAAAATATGAAGGAGCTGCAATGTAGAGGAGAGCTCAAACAGGCCAACAGTGGCTATTTGCATCCCTCCTCTAGAGCTAATACAGGTGTTTAGGGGAGAGAAGCACCACAGCCCAACATTCTTTCTATGCCCTCCACCTGTTTTTCCCCTCACTGTTCTTGTGCCCAGTTCAGCCAGCATAAGCAATAAGCAGGCACTGGTCTTGCTGCAGCAGCCACCAGTCTGAGCTCACAGAGTGTTATTTTTCATTTTCAGGAGGATAAAGGGCTCAGTGCAGGAATCCTGTCATTTCAGAGCATGTGGTTTACATTAACATTTCCAAGAGGTATTTGTATACACAAACAGTACCATCTACTGAACGGAATAGTCTGCATTTTCACAAGGTTAATTCCATTTAAAACCAAGTGATTGAATTGGTAGCATAAACCAATAGTTAGTGTCCCAACACACAGTAGCAAGCCACATCTTTACAAGGAAAGACTGTTTAGTGCTGGTACTTGGCACAGGTTTTATCAAAGTTCTCACTGATACAACCTTTCTATTCATTAATGAATAAAAGCTGTTTTAAATTACAGCCTGTTGTTACACTTGGGATCAGCCAATGGGCTTCTTGTTAATCTGAGGAGAGTGTTAAAACTATAATGAATAATTTGATACATTTTCTTTCTTTCTTCTTACCTTTTTCATATCTTTGTCTCAAATCCTGCAGTTTTTCACGAAGTTCCTGTAGTTTCAAACCCTTTTAAATTGTTTTTTACTCTCTTGGCAGTTCACCAGGAGAATTCAATATTGAGCCGCAGTCTGCTTTGGTTGGGCCCAAAAATCTGTTATGTCTTACTTTCTTCATCAGATTAGATCAGAGGATTGCAAACGAGAAATCCGTATTTTAGAGCTAACATTTGGGTGCTCATCCCTGCTAGTAAGCTAAATGAACAGAAGAGTTATGAATTGTGAACAGGGAAGAGGAAGCAAATTTAGTTCTTGATATGGAGTTGCTTTTTTGTCCTCCAAAAAGAAAAGCTTTCATATAATGTTAATGTACTCCCTGGGGAGATTGCAGATCCTACACCAAGATAAGTGTAGTGTATACTGGCACAGTTTTGAAACAGAAGAGATTTTCAGATCCAGGGTGTACCAGCATGATGAGGTTCTGATTCCTGTCTTTCAGGACAGGGCTTCAGCAGGGCCTGCTGGGCAGATGCATCTGCTTAGCACTGAACTGCCTGGAGGCATGGCCTGAGAATGTGGCACTCTGGAAGCCTGTGAATCCAGAAGCCATCTGGTTTTGGTCTTTTCTAGTATGTCATAGGGGTTTTATTTTCAGTCACACTGGAGAGTCCCTCCCTTTACCCAAGCCTCTAGCAGAAGAGGGATTTCAATGGAAATGGCCTGTGTCTGTTTCAATGTGGATTTTTTAGTTCCACTAATTTATAGAACATGTACAGCTTTATTAATTTGGGACTCTATTATGTTTTTATTATGTTGAGACCTTTGGAAAACAAATCCTCAGACTTCAGAGAACATGGAATTAAAGCTCTGCAGGTAGAGTCAGACCATGTGGATGGCTCTCAACACTAAGACCAAGTCTTCCCATCAGTCCAGAACTTTAAATTTATCCAGTTTGAGATATACGCCCAACTGCGATGCCTTGTTTTAAATATAGAGATTATTTCCCTCCCCCTTTCCCAAGGAGACAGTAAGTTTTGGCTTTATACTATTGGTTCAGATCTTCCCAGAGATGTCCTGCCTTCCTCTTTTGCTGCAGCCCACAAACATGACTGGGTCTACCTTTGCCATCTGCTGTGGCACAGGAGAGCAGCCAGGCAGTGTCCTTTCCCCTCTACTGCTATAATAAGAGCAATGCCCCCCTCCAGCATCACTGCACACCTTTTAACTGGTGTTTGTCATAAGCAGAGAAAGTCTCTTTAGTGCAGACGTAGATTCATGTCAGTTGTCATGAAATGTAATGACAAATACAAGATCAGACCAGGCCTTCGAGACTGTTTGTGCTTTCAGACATTCACTTTAGAACAGCATTTAACACAAAACCATTCTGACTCGCAGTGCACACACAATGTTTGTGTTTGGTGTGTCCAGCCACGCTGCAGCTGGAATAGACTGAGACTTCTAAGAGTGCTCCATCAGCTTGGGAGAAAAACAATTCCAAGTATGCCCTGTTGGACAGGGACAAAGGTATCTGCCCTGCCAACTCAAACAGGAAGCCAGCTTAGCTGAAAGAAAGGACAGAGTGAAATCCTGAGCGCATTTAAGCTAATGGGAGTCTGGCTACCAATTTAAATGGACACAGACCTTTACTTCTTAACTCATGCTCACACAAAGTCTTTATTCATATTCCCTCACTTAATGCCATTTCCAGCTTCCATGACTTTTATTAGGAATAAATGTGCAAAGCTAAGAGCTATCCCAGATGAGGTACCCTTGGTACTGTGACCCTTAGAAACATCAGGATAGTGAAGGGGACAGGACTAGCACTGGGCTTCTAGAGATTGGCATAGCACCCCCAGTGCTCTGCCCTATCTTGACCCCAAGAGCACAAGCATTAGTGAAAGCAAATATCCCTAGACAAGCTTCATCTTCCCAGCGGCACAACATGGTTGCCAGCATTTGTGCCAGAGATCTGCCATTGATTGTTTGTTTGTTTGTTTTAACCTCCAAGTATTCAAAGAATCACAGACTATTCTGAGTTGGAAGGGACCCATCAGGATCATCCAGTCCAACTCCTGGCCCTGCACAGGACACCCAAACAATCCCACCCCATCCCTGAGAGTGCTGTCCAAACTCTCCTTGAGCTCTCTCAGCCTTGGTGCTGTGCCCACTGCCCTGGGGAGCCTGTTCAGTGCCCAACCACCCTCTGGGGGAAGAACCTTTTCCTGATATCCAGCCTAACCCTGCCCTGACACAGCTTCAGGTCATTCCCTCAGGTAATTGAGATGAATGATGTTGTCTGGAGATTACTCCTTCATGACTTCTTCTGGAGGCATGAACACAAAAAGCCCAGGGTGCTGATCTGCAGGATTCTTTGATGCAGTCTTGTCTCTCTGTAGACAACACACAAAGTCCTGAGAAGAGCAGGAAATTAAACAGCAAGAGGCAATACCTGTGCTCTCAGCCCTTCTTTTGGGGCTAAATGTTGCTCCTCCAAGCTTGTCTCAAGTGTTGCCTTCTGTCCTTATTCACTCTAAAGATTTCTCCTGTCCCCTCTCACAGCTTCCACCTCCTCCTGATGCATAAGTCATGGGTGCCCAAACCATCTAAATCCAGCTAAGCCTCCCATCCCCACACACAGCCTGCATGTCCCCTCCTCTGGACAGCACAAGGCATCTCTTTGAAGCTCTCTGATCACAAGTGAACATAAACGTTTGTCAGAAGTGTTAAATTTTGGAACAATTCCAAACAAACTGAAGTTCAGTGGTGGGAGGCAGATTCCTGCTCTCCAGTTTCATTGCTGGATCATTTTGACCTGAGCACCACTGCCCGGACACAACTTACTTGGACACTGTATTACCAGGGGTTGCAGCCTGAACCTAAGGCAGAGCTAATAGCGTCTGTGAAGGAGAAATGGAAAGAAGAGGTTGGAGTCTGATTTATGGTTTAGCCTGAGGAAAAAAGAGACTTTAGCCCAGCTGGCAGCTCCAGAAGGTCCTGCTCTGCCTTTCCAGGCTGTTGTGGGACCACAGGGACCCTCCCAACATATAGGCCTGCAGCCCTTTACTCTGCACGCTCCAAAGAGATAAGGGAATCATTTGGGAATATCCCATTTATATTACTGTTCTGGCATAGAACAGGGAAGACTCACACTTCTAAAAACATCTTGGAAGTTTCAATGGAAGTGCATCCCCTTCTGTACAGATCTCAGAGCAATGCTGGCTGGGGGTCAGGTCTGGCACTGGGATTGAAACTTATTTCCCTCAAGAGATAAGAGTAGTTTATGTAAGATCCATGTGCAGCAGAGATGAGGGGAGAGAATTCTGCTTGTATCACAACTTGATTTCTAGTTGCTTTCCTAGAGGAGGACTGATATAGGATACCTGTACATTTGATGTCATGAAGAACACTAATTTCCTCACTACTGCTGTGAGAGAAAGCGGGAGAAGCTGAAGGAGCATCCCTCCGGTTTCTTCTCTGTGCCTGATTTCTTGGCTGGTTTAAGGGACAGGTAGTTTTTGCTAATAAGACTTTCCATTATAAAGTTTCCATTGCTTTGGAAAATATTCACCTTGCTGCATAGATCAAACAGGCCCTGAAGTTATAGTTAGAATATCCTAAAGATTTAGTTCCCAGTAATAAAAGGGCTAAACCACAGCACTGCTAGAGGCAAAACTATATTATTTGAAATGAAACTTCTCATAAATATCCAGCTATGAAGCCACTTTATATCAGCTGCTCTTATACAAACTGGACACGGCAAACTGCCCTATCCATCAACGTTAAGGTTGCCAAGAAAAATGACTCTATATTCATTGTCTCCAAGTTTCAGAGATCTCTCTCTCTTAGGCTTTCCCAGGAAACACTGTGGTTTGCCCCTTTTAAGAACTTTGCTGGTACATGTCACTAGCAGCACCATCCGTGTCAACTTTGGGCTTACACTTCCTGCTGTGCCTCCTGTCTCTGTGCATCTGCTGGGAAACAGATGGACAGGTACAAACACACACCTGGGTCTCAGCTGCCAGAGCTAACGTTGCTTTTCAGTCTGTCAGGTAAAAGCACCTTGAAACATTGTCAAAGTCAGAACCATGTGGCTTTGAGGTTTTTTGTTTTGTTTTCTTTCAGCCTCTCTCCAAATGCTTAGAGCACATTTATTGCAGGTCTCTGATAGGGACCAGGCCAGTTTTCAGACAACCTGCTGAACTTTGCACCCAAGAGGAGCTGAGAATAGCAAGGGGCACACCTGGACATTGCTAGACACTTTAACACCCACACCAGCCATGCCTTGGTGACAGAGGTAAGTGGGTGCCACCCAGAACCCTGGGACAGGCCGGGGATCCCAGGGCCTTACCTGTAACTCCCACCCTTTCCTGCTAATTGTATGCAGGCCCTCCAGCCCCCTGCCCCATTTCTGTCTTGCTGCTTGTGGCTGTCAGCACGTGAAAAACACACTTTCTTGTGCTGCTCTTTTATTGTCTGGTTTGGTGTGTTAAGGTTTGACACATTATCCCCAAGTTCCAGTGTCTTTGAAGCCCTGCTGTACCTGAAAGCACTCCTGTGGCACTGTTGATGTAGACAGCAAGTGCCTTTGACTCTGCATTAAACTATAGTGTCTGCTGCAGTAGAATATGACACCTGAAAACACTGTGTTCTGTGCAAAACAGAGAGCTAATGGAAAAGCATCCCCAAAATAAAGGCAGAAGGTAAACAAACCTTCATGTCCCTCTCCCTCGACAGGAAGGGGAACAGTGGTGGCTATTGCTTCCACACTGCCCTTGTGATTAAAGTGTACAGAGAAAGGTTTAAGATAAGCAAGTAAGATTTGCCAGGCTGGAAATGTGGGCAGGGCCTATGGGTGAAATGTCCTCCTGACACCTTTTGTGCAAGTTTCCTCACTACAGCTCCCACCTCGCAAAAGAATGACTTCAGTCTTGAAAGGAATCATTGAACTCTCTGGCCCCTTGGAAAGAAATACTAGCTTGTGTGAATAGGAGTCCATAAACCTGTATTAAAGCAAACCCAAGCATTTGGTATAGCACAGTGGTATGAGGTGTTTCTTTGGTCTTTGCAGGTTAAAATTTGAATGCCTACAGTGACCAACAACAATGCTGCTGAAATGTGTAACAGGAGAAATCTGCAGCCAGCCACTGGTGAGCCACCAAAAGCCTGGTCAAAGCCTTTCATGGAAAGCGTCAGCTTACAGGCAGAGGACAGACATTAATTTTGATTTTTTTCTTTTCTTTTTTTTTAAAAATTATATGTGAGGCCTTAAAAATACAAAAAAAAATGAACCTCCATTTTAACTTTACACAGAAAATAATTAAAGCATTATTAAAATATGCAAAATTTATAATTTAATTATACAATTACAGAGCCTTATAGTCTAATAGCCCCACTGTATGTTGCATATTAGCGAACAACTGCTTTCTTAAAGCTCACAGCAGAATCATTTACTTGATGCTGGAGAATAAGTTAATTACGGATCTCCTGCCTTTGATTAATGGATTTAATAATCATGTTACAGCAGAATTAACTTATAGTTCATGTGCTTACAGCCCTAATGATGAGATTCATGAAAGCAACATGTCAGCAAATAGGACTGGCCCCAGGCATTGTTTGGAGACCCCAGGACTGCCTGAGCTGCATCACTGCCAGTCAGTGCTTCTGGTAGGAACCTGCAGATGGCAACCCACCTTTCTCACTTCATCTGGCATTACTCACCCCCAGTTGCCACTTCAAGCTAAACACCTCCACTGAAGCTCAATTCTGGATACTGTGGGGGTAAAACTTATCCCAGGACACCAGTGCAGTGCTAGTAATGCACCACCCATTGGGCACAGCCAGTGGCCTGCTCTGACCCAGTACAACAGCAAACATTCTTTAACACTTCTTTTGGGTGCATAATACAAGTATAAGGTTCCTTAGATGGAAACACACTGAGTTAGCCAAGATTTCCTCTCTCTAAAGGTACCTCAAGTACAGGTAGTACAACCTAAGAGACAGAGCACTCTAGTTTCCAAACTTGACTTCAGCTGTTCAAGGAGAGGAACTAGAAAAGGTAAAAGGAACACTTGGAAGGTTTTTGTATTTTGCTGTTATTCATCACAGGACTCCTGTGCATGTCTGTGTAAAAACAGATCTGCAAGTCTCGCAAAAGCCACATTCAGAAACCTTAACTTAATTAAGACTCAAATGGACACTAATAAAAACAGAATGAAGAGCTGAACGTTATTTTTTCTAAAGGAGCAGTACCTCAGGAATGACCAGCAACAGGATTTCAAATTGCATCAGCCATGTACTTTACCTATAACTATGCAAAGCAAAACAATGCAATACAAGTCAGGAGCTTAGCATAACACCAGGGCCCAAGAAAAAGGCAGGAAATGAATAGGAATACAATTTCCTTAACAAATCACTTACAGGAATTCTGCAAGACGTGGCCCATGTCCTGATGGACAACACAGCCTGAGGGTACAGGAAGCACTGGTGCCTGCCTTGCACATCCACCAGTGACATTAATCCACTGCTGCTTGCGTTTTTTTTATGGGAGATATTTAGGGTTAAGATAATTCAAGGTTTGTGCTGAAAATTAACACTTTTTTCCACCAAAGCAAGCTTCAGGGATTAGAGACATATTGAAATAATGCCTATTTTATTACTGAAGCAGATGGGACTATGCCTTTAGACGTGCCACTTCAAACCCAGCTATGCAACCTGATCTCTCTCCTTCCTCCCCCTTTATACGTCTTGCTCTGACTCTGCCACACGTTCATCCAGTGTGGAGAGTTCTCCTCAGCTTGTCACCGCGGCCTTGCTAATGAAAGACCCTCAGACAGCTATCAGGCCATTTCTCCTTGTCGTACCACAATGCTTTAACCTCTCTTGCCCCAAGTTGTTCCAGGTGAGCTCAGGAATCAGGTGCAGATCCTCTGCCAAGTGGCAGCTGTTTAAACGAGACCACCAGCATTCCCAGTTCTTAATGTAGAGACTGAATACACCAAGAATTCAGATTACATGAGTCAGGTAAATGCCAAAAATGCTTTCTAGGATATCTGTGCTGGGTTTCCTCTGTGCCAGCTCACATGAGGTACTTCCTTGCAATACACTGTTTTTTAGCCCTCAGATCACAGGTTTCTTGGAAGACCCCAGGCAAAGCTCAGCCTTACCAAGTGTGGGGCTGGCCTGCAGACCTTCCTGCTTTGGCTCCGCTTTGAATATATGGTTTCACCCCTGTAAACATTCTTTTACTTTATATGAGCCTTAGCAAACCCTTGTCCTATAGATACTCATCTCCTACACCTGTAGACACAGATAATGAAATAGACAATGATGAGTAGACCTTACAATGCAAAACTAAATATCCAATTAGAACTTGATGAGGAAGTGTGAAATAAAACACATTAAACAGAATAAGGAGGTGGGACAAAAAATCAATTTCCCATTAAATTTAGTGGTTACTATTTTTTTCTGACTCTCAATGTTAAAAGCATCAATTACACACACAATTTACTCCTTTACAATCTGATTCGAAGTTCAAAGCAAAAACTTGCACTGCAGAATATGAATTAGCCCAGTGATCACAGGGAAAAAAGCAGTGCCTTGAGATCTCTCCAGGCTGGCTTCGAGAAGTGTTCCACCAATGTAGGCTGGGGGAAATTGCATTATATGTTGTCTGGGAGAAGGAAGTGATTACGAAGCAGCCTGCTACTTCATTCAAAGCAAGAGGTGTAGAAGGTATGAAGCTGAACTTGGGAAAAGCCATGGGAATATTTTGGGGTAAAAAGTAAACGACCTTAAAAGATTTGCTTTTGTGGATGTGCCCAGAGGATGCAAGGCTGGTACAACAAAATGCATCCTTCACTGAGCTTATGTAGCAGCTCTGCACCATGAATAATAAAAGAAGGAGAAAAGCTGCTTGTGGATGATTTCAGGACAAGCATGACTTCTCTTTTATTCCACCTTGATAACAGTGTCATAATTTTATATTTTTAAACTGTGATGCACGTAGAGTTATTTTAATCTAACCACAGAGACACTTCATTTGTAGGCAGTGGTGATCCTTGACCCATGGCACTGAGCTATGCTTGTAGAGTCTGTAACTCCATGATGCTTCATTTCTACCTCCCGCAGACAAGAAGATGCATCGCTGGTGAGCTGCATGTGATTAGAACAATGGTTACAGCAGCCTGTGGGCTACAGACACCAAATCTCATCAGCAGTGCAAGGGAGGGGAGATTTCTGCCAAAGAGGTAGGGAGCATGTCTAAATCCTGAGGTGGACAAAGAAAAGTGTAACACCTGGTGAACAATGACCCTGCAAAGCCATCTCCCTGAACTGGCAGACATATATATACAGAAAAAGCAGGGAAAGAAATCAGAGTTACCTCTTTCATTTTCCTTCATAACCCACAATGCAACTACATCTTAAGAAACTAAGACAGAGAAGAGCTATGAAAAGATGAGTGCAGCACCTAAAACTTCAGCAGAATCTTCTTTTGAAGATGCTGGAGCAGCTTGCCCATGTTTGTCTGTGTTCTAACCCTTTTGCATATTACTCTTAGAGATAAACACATTATTTTGTGCTGCAAAGCACAGACACCTATAAACACTAAAAAGAAGATATATGGAGAGAGAACAATGGGGTTTTTAATGGTTATAGGCATCTTTCATCTTAAACCCAAGAGTTTAAAGTCAATTCCAGCTGTTTTGGATTGTTTTTTGCTTGTATAGAGCCTGTAAGTAAACTGTAAATTCAGAACCCCCTAGCTGTGATCATTAATAGATGACATTTGGTGTTAAACCAAGTCCAATTCTCTGGAGCACTGGCTCAGCCCTAGGGCATTGAGATTTTGGGTGCTGCTTTGTACCCATGTTTATCTTTTTGTGACCATCTTTTTCACCTGATGGAGGGCAGGGGCACTCATAGTAGTCAATTTTTTCATTTTACACTTATTTACTCTGTTCCCCTTTCTACAATAGCTGCAAAAAATGTTGTTTCAGTAGAGCACTGCTTTGCAAATTTGGCTCAAGGAGCCACTGAGCAAACAGCCTTTCAGAGAGCTTCAACTCAGCTGTCAGAGGGGGCAGTTTGGTCTCTGTGCAAGCAATACTCACATTCCAAACTGCATTAGAGAAAAGCTGGTGGGGGTTTATGCATTTTTATTATCAGTTCCAGACTAGGAATTTTATGCTAATTTTTTCTTAAAGCCTGTGTTTGCAGTAGAGTTTATATTCTAAAACAAAGCCAGGATTGTGATGTTTTTCTCTCACTAGCTTGCTCTTCTTTATCTTTTCTTTTTTTTTTCCTCCCCTTGGCTTTACTCCAAAGACCTTTTCTGCTTGTTTGTTACACTCCCAAGATGAAGCACTGGATGGTTACAGCAGTGCTGATAGCACTGGTACAGGTTTCTCAGAGTTTCCCTGCCTTGTACCACCGAGGTTGGTGGAGGCTGCTAAGGGAAGGAGATAGTTGTGGAAAATGCGATTTGACGCTTTGCTCTGAGCCTAAAGACTGTCCAGCCGGGACTGTCTTGGATCGTTGTGGCTGCTGTCTGGAATGTGGGAATGTGGAAGGTCAGATCTGCGACTTGGACCAGGGCAATCATTTTTATGGGCAATGTGGGGATGACCTCGAGTGCAGGCTGGATGCTGATGAAGCAAGGTTTGGGGAAGTCCCTGAACCCCAGTGTGTGTGCAAGTCTCAAGAGAGCATCTGTGGACCCGAAGGGAAAACCTACGAGAACATCTGTCAATTCAACAAGGCTTATGCTGCAAAAAGAAATATCAGCATGAAACATAAAGGGCCATGTGAATCAGGTAATGTGTACAGAGGCACTTCCAAACTGGAAAAAAAGCTGATTCTTATTTTCAGATGTCTTACTAGCTGCTCTAATCTAGCTTTATTAAACTAATACGGCATTTTTTTTACAATTATTATTATTCTGTTATAATACTACTTTGTGTTAAACATGTGGTTTAGCAGCTGGTACTTAATCTTGTATGTTATAAGCCTCTAGATTAGACTAGTCGATTAAATCACATGGTGACTAATAAGCCATCAATCTACAGACTGGCTCTTCTCTGAATAATCAGGGTATGATTATTATAATCAGAGTATGATTTTTTTCTACAAAAGTTGTCTGTGTAGTTGGGAATCAGTAAACAGATAGGATAGACTGGGAGAAACAGGCAAATGATTATTATTATAAGAGGACTAACCTAATTTTAAAGTGGTGATAGTAAGGCAGATCTCATTCATAAACATACATACACATACATACATGCATGTACATGTGTATATATATGTATGCATGTGTGTATCCACCAGTGAGTATATATGGTAAGCAGTGAAGCAGGGGCAATAGAAGATAGGGTTTAATTAACAGCTCTGTTCTTTTTACAAAAAAAAAAAAAAAAAATCCAAAATAATCCAATTTGAGAATCATCATAAAATCTAGCTAATCCATGAAACAGAAATTCAAATATTAGAACAGAATAAAGCTGAAACAATTTCTCTAAAGACACAGCACATGAACCGTTGTCTATGATGATTGTTAGTAGAAGGATTCTTAGGTTGGTTTTCAGGGGAATGCTGACTCCTGTTCATGTGCTGTTCCCATTCTTCATATTATTACAAGTCATTACTCCTGAGCACCTTTCTCCTAAGACACATGAATATAAAATGAAAATGTGAAGAGGCTTTTATTTTCTGACTGAGAAATTACTGGGTTTTTTTTAAGTAAATGAAATATTTTCTCAAATGAAGTAAGTAGAAAAGGTCTGCAGATCATAAATGGGTCACAGTTTTGGGAATCCAAAATTGCAACTCTGACAAAGGACCACATATGGGAGTAACTCAGGTACATTTTACCCACTCCTCTCTAGCAGTCTTAGACTGTATGCTGTGTTTTATATTGAATGAACACTGGATATTGAACACTTAAAAGGAAAAGTGATGAACAGTTTATACCAGGCTTCTTTCCTCTTTCTCTGGTTGCAAGAGAAAGATCTATTAAAGAATCCTTTATTTGCCATCAGGGTATTAAGCTGGGAAATGAGGCTTATCAGTAAAGACGTGCTCACCAGCCTGCAGTACAACTGAAAGCCTGTCAGCCTCGGGTATGCATTCTTGTTTGGGATTAAATAGCACTATTTGTTGTGGCATAACCCCTCCAGAAAGATTTCGGGTGGAAGTGCCACTCTGTTAGCAAGTGTTGATGTCTTTGCAGCAGAGGCAACTGCTCAGGCACACAGGCTTAAAGCAATGGTACCCCTAATTAATTTAACAGAACTGGCCATGTACAAGAAACTTTAATTTGGAAGTATTACCACTTTTAATTGCTGGTGTTACCCACCAGGCCTCCAGTTGCCCCTAAGGCACATCACAGGGCTGCTCCTCAAGCAGGAGGAATGAGCTTAGCTGCCCTGCTGCTTCCTTGGGTCCCCAGAAAGGCTGGACCCTCTCTCCAGGAATGCAGAGAAATATCTTAAGACTGCTCAGCTTACTGAAATGCACCAAAGCCTGGGGAATGTTCATAGCCGTGTCAGTGCTGTGCAGAGTTGAGTTAAGAAAAGCAGGGCCCATCCCCTCGGCTGCTGGGGAGGACAGTGCCCAGCTGGTGTCTGTGCCGGCTGCAGCAGAGCCCCGCAGCCTGGGCGGGGGACTGGACTGGCGGGGGGGACACCAGTGCCCGTGTCCCCCACCTCCCCGAGCTGCAGCTCACAGGCTGTGCTTCGGAGCCCGGACAGAGCCTGGGCCGTCCCGCGAGCAGAAGGGCCCAGAGGCGCTGCCTCGGCCCGTCAGAGCCGCAGTGCCAGCCCGGTGTGTGCCCGGCGGCGCAGGGCCATGGGAAAGGGCACCGTGCTTTCTCAGGGCTGCAGCTGAGGACAAAAGGCAGCAGGGAGCCTGGCTCTGAGAGCAGCGAGCTCTCTGTAGCACCGGCTCTACCCACACCAATCTGCATGTGAAACAAACACTCAGCGCTGCGGGCTTTTGGTACCAAGCTATAAATATGACTTTCACTCAAGTCAGAGTACTTTGTTTTGTTATTTCTCCTTCAAAGCTGTTTTCTATTGATGCCAAATAGATTAATTGTATACAGCAACCAATGAATAAATAAACAACAATAAACTCCTTTCATCAGAAGAGTACAGCCTTTCATCTTTCCTCTATCACAAGAAAAAGGCCTAGGTCACTAAAGAAATACTGAAATAGCCTTTCCTGAAAGCTAGTCTTGATCCTATTTTGATAATATTTTACCAAAGTTACTAAGTATATTAATTATGCACAAATTCTCCATGCTTAAACCATCCCCATTCACATTCAAACCTCTCTTGCTGATAACTTAGTGAACTAACAGAACAGTCTAGCAGTGATTCTCTTTATATTTAGTTGTGTCACATGATTAATTTTAAACGTAAATTTTGGAGTAAAACCAAATCAATAAGCCACAAAATTTTCTGCCATTTTTATCAAATCAGACATAGATTAGAAAAAAATAATAATATACAATATGAGGAAAAAATAGCCTGTGAATTATGTAATTCGTTAGTCAGGAGTGCTATTGGGTTGATTGCAAAAGGTGAAGCAGAAGAGCAGTATTTTGGCTTTTCCTGACTTCTTGTTTATGTCTTCTGTAACACATGGGGATCATTCATGACTGACTGGGACTGTAAAAGGAAAGAAGCAGCTCCCACCCATTCAGCTCTGGACGCTGAGACATCAGAATGCTTTCTATGGCTATCAACAAAAATTTATCTACTCCAGGCATCAGTGACAGGTTATCATAACAGGAAAGCTCTGTTTCTAATCAGTTATACAAAAAAAAGTACACACAGATATGCATGGGAGAATTTGTTTGAACACAAAATCTGAAACACTCAAAAATGAAGTTTATAAATTTCTGTTAAAATGGTACCTCATGACTTCAATTTTCTTCTGCAAATACAGCAAAATGGTGTTGTGAGACATGGAGTATTTTATTTCTGAAGGCACTTCAAGTTTGAGTAGATAACGCAAGTATTTGTCAAGTGTTCAGATTCAGGAAAAGCAGTTTGGTTAGATCAAAACTACTGCTTGCTGTGAGTTTGATCTCACATGATGCCAGTCCTGGTCAGCCCTGTACTCAAGTGCTGGGACTTAGACCATACCCAGGCATTCCCAAGCTGTATTCTCCTCACAGTTAATGGCAGCAGGGGTATTTCCAGGGTGGAATTCATCCAGCTGTATGGGGGACAGTGCTGGACAGCACTGGGGTGGCCTCACTGGGCTGAGCCACAGCTGGGACTCAGTCCTTGGCCATGTCAGTGTTGTCAGGGGATGCACAGGGCACCCGAGTCAGCACCACAACAAAAATACTCACCAGGCAACATTTGCCTCTCTAAAAAGTTTTTACACTGCAGGACTAATTCAAAGAACTACTGTGAGTCAATGTAGGCATTTGGTGGTTTTGGTACATTTTAAACTTAACTAGATGTCTGATGAAACTGGATGTATCACTAAAAGGAGTGTGGCTGCACTGAGTTTTAAGATTTGAAGGGAAAAGAAATTCTCATCCAGATATTCAGTTAATGTTGATTTGAATACAAGATTTTTTAAATAATAGACAGATTCTGAATGTACAGTTCTCGTGAAAGAACAAGCATTTAAGGGTTTAAGTATCCTAGTTTGAAAAACCTTACTTTTGAAGAGCAGCAAGTTTGTTTATTGAAGCATTTATAAATGGGGAAATTGATAGTTTGCTGTATAATTTGTTTGCAGTTAATTTTAATCAGTATGCATTTCATATTTTCTGCATAGACACAAATCCTGAAAAACTGACAAATGTGTTAGAAAATATTGCTTGAAAACGTGGAATGGGCTGTTACAAGTTCAAATGCTGAAGCATAAATGCTGCACCTCTGTACTGATTCAAATATTGCAGGTTTTTACTTATTAATAAAATATATTAGTAATATAAAATAAGAACATATAATTATATAATAATATATTAGTAATATATTAATTATTTACTAATGTTTCTATTTCCAGAAATCTGGGATCTGTACAAAAATAAAATCGCTAATTAAATACAAGCCCAATGGCCCAGAAAATGAATTCCTTTTTGAGCACTGATCTGGAAATGGAAAACAGATTTTAGAAGGAAAAACATTTTTTGTTGACAACAAATAGATCAGGGGGAAAGAAAGCAGAGATCTCCAAAACAGGAAATCCGTGATGACAGTAAATATGTTATTTTGCTCTTTGCAGCTAAATATCATCATCTCCTGTTAACACTTAGTATGTTCATACATGGTCATAGAGGAATATGTACTGAAATCATGTATGAAGGCATCAAGGGATGGTTTATTTTTCCAACGTCTTCAAGCCCCCGGGCTGGCTCCCTCTCGTGGTTACCGGCAGCTATTGCTTCGGGAAAAGGGAAAGCACAGTTCAGAGGCAACCAATAAATAGTGGAGAGGGATCAGGGTAAGAGAACTATAGGAAACAAGTAAGTGGAAACGTAAGAGTTATAATAAGTATAACATAGACCCTTACAGAATTAATTGAATTCAATCCTTTTCATTCGTTGTCTCATAACAAGACTATTGGATGAAATCAATAGCAATTGAGGACAAATGTGGAATGCATTAATGCTGCTGTTCTGTAACTTGTGGTAATGGGTTCCATGGGTATGGGACAATGTTTTAGCAAGTTCAGGGCAAGACCAAAACTTGACAAGTTCACAATAGCTGTATTTTGGCCTTTAGCTAACCAAAATGTAACAGATATTCAGAAGCACTATCATACAACCAAGTCACTCTGAGACTGTCTGCTACAGAATTTCTTGTACTTTCCTCTGAAGCCCAGTCGAGTACTGGTGGCTCTGCTGGTGGGCCTGGAGTCCAGTCCACGATGACAGCTCATGGGCAAAATTAAACTCTTAACTTCAGCTCAAGTTTCATGAACATGTGCAAGGGGAAGGACAGATAGGTCCTTTGAATGAGCATTTTTAAAAAGCACAGGCACAAGGTGTTCTGAGCTTTAAAAAACGCTTGGAATCACATGGCTCTTCCCAATGTGTGAGAGGCAAAGGTAAACTGATTGTGTCACATGCATCAGGAGTTAACGTTACGTGCTTTTGTGTTTGTGGGCTTTGGTGCACTGTCTTCTAAAACACCGCTGTTGGTTCTTTGCAGCTCCTGTTATTTCTATGCCACCTCAGGATGCCCAGAATTACACAGGCAATGATGTCATTTTTGGCTGTGAGGTGTCAGCCTATCCTATGCCACACCTTGAATGGAAAAAAAAGGGGAATAAAATGTTTCTGCCAGGAGATGACACCCACGTCTCAGTTCAGGTAAAACTTGAGTTTTCCATGGCATACAGTTCGGCAAGAGGAGCAGGATGGTTAATCTGCACATTCCTCCTACAAAACACAATACTGTTGCAATAAATAGATTCCCAAGAGGGGCCCTCTGACTATACAAAAAATGATTATTTCAGTTAGTGCTTTGGCAGTCCCAGCAGAAGGAACAGCAGCCAGGGTACCATCTGGCCTGCTTCAGGGAAAGAAACAATGGAAGAGTCTCTTCATGTAGGTCTGATTCTGAAAAAAACTGAGCAAACACATAAATGGAACCATTTAGGCTACTGCCTGAAAGAAGGAGCATTCTGGGAAGGATGGCTGTTTGCAGCACCTTTTCTACTCTTGAGGCAGGAAACCTGGTTCTGACAGGTATCTAAAGTTCTCCTGTGCAAGATGCTGTTTCTGAGAACTGCCATTTGGGTTCTGTCCCTGAGGCATTCATAAGGAAATCAAAGAAACTGGTTCATTTTATGGTGGCCTTGGTGTTTTAATCTGAGGGGAATGAGTAGAATGGCATTAGTATAGACTTCAAGCAAGTTTAGAAATAGGCTGAAAGTTTTAGCTGAAACCAAATAAATCAAAATGTTAACGCTTTTAAATGGAAATAACATTCTGGGCTGGCAAACGATGCCAGCTGTACAGGCAGCCTGCAGGAAGGCTGAAGCCTGTACTAATGCATTCCCCAATGGTCAAAAAACATGAGCAGAGACTATGCAGTGAAATGCATGGCAAATTTTTGGATACACAGCCCAAAAGCAGTCAGATCCAATGGACATGGGGCACAACCTGAAAAAAAGGTAGAGAGGAAAAACATAGAAAAAGCTAATTAAAGTACCAAAAATACCAGAGTACCAGAAGTGGAAGTTATTTAGAAATTCTTCCAGAGGCAGAATGAACACAGGTGAGATTAGTGGATTTAAAGTTGCTGAGAGACAATGGTGCAAGGAGCCACATACAAATGTTGGTCACCTCAGAGGCTAAACTGACCCCTGTTAACCTATCTCATTAATACATTCAGCATGAGAGCATCTCTGTTAACATCTCTGAATGGGTTTGCATTATTTGTTTGGCAAAGAAAGCTCACCTCTTTAGGAGGCTCTAGTCCAAGACAGTAGAAACTGATTGTCATGAAGTGTGAAAGCTCCTGGAATGTCATGCCAATCCACTAAAACCTGGCTGCTGAGTGGCAGCTTGGGCAGGCCCCTTGGCCCTGAACAACTCACCCAGATCCACTCCCCGCTCTCATCCTGAAGAAATTGCTGAGCTTGAGAACAGGGGGCAATGCTTTGAAGGAGCAGCAAGTGGTGCTGGGACAAGAGACAGGAGGAGTGCTGGGAATCAGCAGCACGAGAAGGAACAGGAATGAGAGAACTGTGAAGGGCAATGAAGCTGAAAGAGCAGAGATGGGAGCACATGAACCCAGAGGTGCAGAGCAGTAAGAGGGTAAAACATAGAGCAGGAACAAACAGAACCAAAGCACAATGGCACTAAAAAAAAAGCAAAGGTTGTAATGATATTTAATCCATTCACAATTATTTTGAGAAATATCATGGTGTCTCCTAGCTACTTAATTTCAAACATTTCTTTCCTTCTCAAAGGCAAGAGGTGGGCCTCAGAAGTATGGTGTGACAGGTTGGCTGCAGATTCAAGGACTCAAAAAGTCAGATGAAGGCATTTACATCTGCCACACCAGAAATAAGTATGGTGCAACATATGCCTCTGCAAGACTGAAAGTCGTTGACGGTAATTTTTTTTAATTTGGATGTAAAGACTATAGAAATGCATACAAACAGGCTGCAAAGGATGGGTTTGTCAGAATGCAGATGAAGGATAGGAGAAATTACCCAAAAGTGCCATATTTTAACTTTTCTGTGTGCTTTTCTTTTACTTTATCCCCTAATGGGTTGATATTGTAATATTTTGCTGCAAATTATACCAGCTCCCAGAAAACAGAAAGCTGTGGATTAGAGCCATACAGCTGAGACACATCCTTATCCTACAGAAGTCCTTTGAGATTAGTAGGACCCAGAACAGCTGTTGTAGCTGAGGGAGTCTTTGAACCATGGCAGGTCTGCTTAGCTGTTTATTTTTCAAAAAATTAGGAAGGAAACAGGTTTTGTTCCTTAATGAGAATGATTAGAAAGATGTAAGAAATAGCTCTGCTGTTGTTTTGTATTGGGCTCAGACTTTCAGAATAACATCCTTCTTCCTCCAATGAACTGGCTCTCCTGGCAAATTTAGAATAAGGATACGTTGTCTTATATTTGCCTCCTGATCTAGAGGAGTTTGTCACTAATCTAGTTTCTGCAAGTGGCTTTCAAAGCTTTTCTGCCTCTGGTAATACTTGCAGGTGCAGAGGACCTGCAGAGGACTGACCTCATAGTTTACTAGTATTGAGAATTAAATGCATTTTCAATATGTCCTCAGCACAGGAAAGATGTGGACCTGTTAGTGTGGGTCAGAGGATGCCATGGAAATGCTCCAAGCGTTGGAGCACCTGTGCTCTGGGGACAGGCTGAGCAACATGGTGGTGTTAAGCCTGGAGAAGAGACAGCTCTGGGGAGACCCCAGAGCCCCTTCCAGTGCCTAAAGGGGGCTTATAAAGAGGAGGGAGAGGGACTTTTTATACAGGCAGGACAGACAGTGGTTGGACAAGGTAGAACAGTTTTAAGCTAAAATATGAGAGATTTAGATTAGATTTTAGGAAGAAATTTTTGGCTGTGAGGGTGGTGAGGCCCTGGCACAGGTTGCCCAGAGAAGCTGTGGCTGCCCCACCCCTGGAAGTGTCCAAGGCCAGGTTGGACAGGGCTTGGAGCAACCTGGGCTAGTGGGAGGTGTCCCTGCCCATGGCAGGGGGTGAATGAGATGAGCTTCAGTGTCCCTTCCAACCCAAATTATTCTGCGATTCCACGATTCTATACAGAAATTTGCTCATGTATCACAAGCTTCAGTGGTATGAGGTCAAGTCATCAGATAAAACCCCTCTCCTTTTCATAGATAACAAGGATTCAGAAACACTGAACTTGCTATATGAATCCAAACCTGTACTTTCAACTTCGTTCCTATCTTCAACTATTTTAATCTGGATTCAATTATGCTTTGCAGACCCATCTGTTCCATTTGCATTTACTGCTGGCAGTAGAAGTGCAAGCTACAGCATTGAATATGAGGACTATTATGACAATTCTGATGAAGAAGATGATGAAGAATATGAATCCGGGGACTATGATAATGGAAACAACTCTGAATAATAGTTTTTATACATCTGTTGTCCAATACCTTTCACACTGTTATACTTACCAGTAATCTCTGTGCTGTAAATGGCTCCTCTGCTAACACATGTATATCCACCTTCCTGAAATTCAGCTTTGGATAAAGTGTATCATGCTACTCACCAGAAATAAGAACAGTTGTAACACCTCACATTTAAATTGTTAAATATAATGCTTCAACATGCACCTTTCTACTAGATATACCAAAGGCATCAAATTTTATGTTAATTTTAAAATTATTTTATAATTTCTTTCCCACATTTGAATTTGTCTAGCAAAAATGTCAATAGTTGAACAAAATCTTTTACCTTGTATCAATTTCCTTTTTTCTATAATGTACTACAAAATATCAAAAGATTGTTCACATGGCAACAAGTGTAAGTATGGCGTTTGCAAACTAGTCTTTAATCTCCTTAGTTCCTGTTTTCTCTTAAGTTTCAGCAAGATTTTCCTTCTCATTTGAAATGTTCCATGATTAGTCTCATAAAAAATGAATTATGTGTCTTTTGGAGGATTATTTTGTTTACTTTTAATAGATACATGAAGCAATCCCAGTCTAAAGCAAGTAAGTGCTGTTTTATTGGCAATATTCAGATATTCCTAGAAAAGATTCTTTGTGCATTCAAGCAGCTGAGCACACCTTTGAACTGCTCTTTGTAACAGCTCCTGCGTTTCTCCTCACAGTGCTGGCTCCTTCCCCCAGCCCAGGGAGCGGTTCAGAGTTTGGGATGGTTACTTCACTCTGAACAGGACAGTGTTTGGTGGCATCACTGCAGTTTAAAGGCAGCAGTGGCTCTGTAGCTCGGTGCCTGCTCTTCAAACACAGGGATCTGCCCTGCAAGATCTTGTGCTGTGAACGAATCGCTCCTACTCGGACCCATCCATGCTACGGCCAACTAAAGCACAGCCAGCACTGCCCGGCTGCTGGACACGGCGGCAGAAGAGCAGGAACCGTTCTTTCTGAAACCCACCGAACACATGCACATTATTCAAATCGATCCACAGGAACCAGACAGCAAAGGAAACAGGTTCAAAACCATGATACTTCCAAGTGTAGAGTGAAAAAATTCTCCAATTGCTTTTGTTAACTGTTTACATGAATTAACGTGTGACTGAAGACATCAACTATGAAACCCACTTCTGGGGGGCACTTCCACCTCTGGTTCCTATGGGCTGAGGGCAGACGAACAGAAGTCAATTACTCAACATTTAGGACTAAGGAAGCAGAAGCTCAGGCAACTGCTTGGAAAGCCTTAGCATCTGCAGTCTTCTTCATCCAAGGGACAAACTCACATAGTGATCACTGCACACACCAAGGTAACCATGAGTTAAACTGATGGTGAAAAGAAAGCTTCAGAGGCAATGCTACTGTATGCATACACGTGTAGGATTTCTATGCATATACAATGCATCACAAATTCCTTCTTTAATGTGCTATTTGCGCCTTTTTTGCTATTAGAAAGACTTTTCCTTTCAATATGAATTACTTTAGGAAATTGGCTATAGACTGTGTTTGCCCTGAGGTATTATTGACCTTTGCCCAGGTAGAAAACAAGCAAAGAATAATTTATTTCGTTTCAGACTTCACAGAGTATTGTCAACTTGTGATAAGAAAGCATGTAATTGTGTCACTGAAAAAGAATAATTAGTTTAAATTAGGAGTATGAAGTGGCTTCATATTTGATTACTGATTTTGCTTTTATGGACTCTTCCTGGTCTTCTTAGTGATATGTCTAGTAACTTGTTTATCCACTGTAAATTAACTTGAACATAAAGTTATCTGGTAGAAATCACTGTTTTTTATGAAAGTATTTAATATATTCAGGATCAATTGTGATCAGCATTGCAAACTAATGAGTTAGAGTAATAAAGTCATCACTAAATGGTGGCAATATATATTGGCATAGCCTGGTACATGGCACAGAAAATAATCTTGAAATCATTAGCCATAGAAAGAAATTAGAACTCTTCAGGGCCTTTTGCTGTTGTTAATGTGAAATGAAAAACAGAAAGAAAAGAATGTTTGAATGAGCAAATATGCAGCACAACCAAAACAAATACCAGTCTGTGAGTGCTTGGCCTGATGGACTATGTCTATTTAAGAAAAGCTAACCTTTGCAGAACAAAGGATTCTAAGTCAAATATGTTGCATTTCTCTCTGTATGTATTTTTTAAAATATATTCAACAAGTTGTTGTAAATTATAAGCCATTCCTTCAGTAAGAAAACTGCATTTTAGGAAAAATACCGATGCGATGCAAAAAGACAAGGAACACTGATACCCTACACAATTCCTAGATCCTTTTTTATGGGAGAAGACAGAAATGGCTGGTTTTGTTGACATGCTTTAATCAAGTCATTTAACATTAAATTATAAAAAGCATGGAGAAGGTTCAGCCCTCTCTAAGCAGCATGGCAAATGAATGGATCTAACTGTGAATGGATTGCCTGTAGCAACAGATAACCCAAAGTAAGAGCAAGTTCAAAAAGCTGGTTTTATTCCACCTAGCAGGAAACAAGCTGAAAACTATGCTTTAGTCCTGGTACTGTATTTTGTGAAGCAGACCTAAACCCTTGTTTGATAGAGCTTCCATTGAACACTGCAAGAATTTTGTTATTTTCCATGGAAGCAAGTCTGAATTTCATGGCACAGCTTCCTCCTGTCACATAAGCATCTTTACTCTGTCATCTCCCCCTCGCATGTAAAGACATTCTATAAAAGTTGCCAAAGAAATTATGCTACTTAATGCAGCTTTGTCCTTTGGCCTAGGACCCTGACATAGGCTGGGGTATTTTCACAATGTAACATTCTTACTGGCTTTGGTAAATCTCAGGAGTTTTGTCAGGTATTAATCTAGGAATCCACTAATTCCACTAGACCAATTTTTTTCCTCTTAAAATAGTCAGGCTATAGTTGACAGAAATCGGATATAGAAAGGCCATTGTGTTTCAGAGATTAAAATAATTCAATGATGATTAAATCACGTGCAGTCACAGGGCTGCACTGTGCAGCTGAGCACAGAGCCAAGTGTGTGCTCCCTGCCTGTCCCTGGCACAAGCTTTGTGCTCTCCACTTGTCCATGCTCAGCTGTCACCACAAGGAGACCCAGGCTGGGGGGGAACAGACGTTCCTGGCTAGGAAGAAACACACTTATTCCAGACAAGGTGGAAGTTGGCTCATCCTGCAGAAACCCCATTTCTCACTCACACTTGTGAGTACATGTGCTGTCCACAGACTCTGCTCCTTAACTGTTTATTTAACTTATTCACCTCATTTCTGTTTTAATTTTGCTTCAGTCTCAAATAATTAATTGAGGTATGCAGATTTAACTGCCTGAGCACCACCTATTTGCCCTGCTGGATTGAAGCAGCGTTCCGTGTTTTTCTACTCTCAGAACACTTACTGCACTTTCCACAGCGGAATCCAACCCCCGGTGCTGCGCTGGTCCAAAACCTGCCTCAGCAGCACAGGCATCGGTTTGCATCTTTTCAGTACAAGCGGAGCAACACCATGATGGCTTGGCCCATGTATTGACTATTTGTATTTAAATATAAGAAATTCATGCTATATTGAATTACTCCTATGCAACTTGTGAACTGCTGTCGTAAAACGAGAATATCCTTATAATCTCTCGCAGTCTGAGAGTAAATTCTTTGGAAATTGTGCGTTAATCTGCACCGCGCAAAGCCAAATAAAGGTGTACGGCAGCACTTCGGTGCGGTGACTACTGAAATCCACGGCTCCGCTCGGCTACCGGGACCCCGCAGGACGAGCACAAACCCGAACGCGCGCCACGACGCCGATCTGCACAGACAAAATGGCGCATCCGTGTGAGGCGGCCCCGGCCCGGCCCCGCCCGTGCCCGCCCCGCTCCCCGTCCCGCACAGACGGCCAGCCCCGCCGCTGCTCCTGCCCCGCCCCGCTCCCCGCCCCGC
>NW_020884973.1:542838-681954 GCF_003945725.1 Corapipo altera
GCCCCGTACAGCCCCGTACAGCCTTGGCGCTGCTCCTGTCCCCGCTGGGCCCGCCGCCTGCTCCCGGCGTCGCTCGGGAAGATGGCGCTGCGTGTCCAGGTCGGTGCGCCCCGGCGGAGCGGTGGGGCCGGCGGGACCTCGCCTGGTCGTTGGAGCGCGCCGGGCTGTGCGGGGCCGGGGCCGCCGTGGGGCTGCCCTGGGGGGCGAGCCGGGAGCTCGGGGCGGGAGAGGGCTTCTGAGGTACGCGGTGGAGCCCTCAGGTGGTGCGGGGCGGGTGCGGTCCGGTGGCCGAGCGGAGCAGGGGCCGTAGGATGCGGAGCGCCGACCTGGCAGCGGGGCGACAGGTGGCCAGAGCCGCCCTGCCCGCGGAGCCGCGGCGGTCCCGGCTGGGTGTCGGCAGCGGGACACGCCGCACGGAGCCGGTGCCGGCGGGCGGGTTCGTGCTGCCATCGCCCCGCCGCGCGCTCCCCGGGAGCCGCTCTCGGGTTGCGGCGGCTCCACAGCGCTGAAACAGCCGCACCTGCTCCCCGGTGCCACCGCGCTCTGAAGGCGGCGCTGGGCTCCTCCGCCACTTCTTCGCTGAAAAACAGAGGCAGCCGAGCTCCGGGACTTGTCCAAGACGAACATCAGCCACTGAAACTGCCCTCAAACAAGGGAGGAAGGAAAGGGGAGGCGGGAAAGGGCCTCGGGAGACACCGCGGTGTCAGGCGTGTGCCGTCATCTCTCACGGCTTCACTGGTGACAGCAGGCTCTGACAGTGTTAGAGAGGCCATTTTAGGCATTTATTTAGATACTTGGGGACCAGGCACGGCACATAAAAGGACCACTAAAATATCTTTTTTTTTTCTTTCTTTTTTTTTTTTAACTGGCAATTCAATTACGTGCATCATGTTGCTCTTGCATAAACCTGGTGGAACTTTCTTCATAAAGTGTTTTCAGTCGGCAAATTCTGATTAAAATCAAAACATCTGAGGGAATTTTTTAGTGTCAGCAAAACTTCGATTAGGAGCCTGCCTGGTTTCCTACCAGTTTGCTTGGCTCCTGGGCTGCCTGGAGGTTTCTACGGGGCCAGGCCCCCAGCATTTCTGGCCCCTGGTTCTTTCACAGGAGAGTTACCAGGGATGTCGGGGAGCTGGAGAGGTAGGACTAGAAGTATCCAGAGAACTTTATTCAGCATGTTCATGAGTGTTATGAAAACGTGACAAGCGGAGGGGGGGGGGAATCATAGGATCTAACGTTTTTTATTAGGATGTGAATCTGTTTCTTGGAAAAAGTTCCAGTTCTTTGTGATCAAAACCACCATTTCTTATTCAGGTCTGTTTCTACTCCCATCTCACTTAAAGCAGCCAGCATCTGGTAGCTGGATTGTCTCCACTGACACAGTTGTTTTCTGAGGAATCACCTTTCAGCTCTTGATCAGAGTTTGAGTAAGTGAGGTATCTGAAGGCATTTTTATCTCATATTAAAGAAGGTATTGTGACAGTCTTGTGTTTCCTTAGAGAAAATACCTATCTAATCTAGAGAGAGCTTGTTTTTGACTTCTCATTGTTTTCTCCGATTATTTTTTTCTTAATAAAGTTAAATAATACCTCTGTTGCTCAGCTGAGTTGCCATCACACACAAGATGGTTGTATTTGCTGATTTCAAGTCATATTTTTTGGTTTTGCTATCAGAATCAAAGAAAAGCAGCACATTTCCTCAGTACCACACTTAAAATGTAACCCAGAGAACATCTAACAACTTCGTTGACAGTCTGAGAATTCTGAGCACTTTGTGGCCATGCCTCCAGCCTGTCAATAAGAACCTTTGTCATAACATTCTCCTAGAAACAAACATGTCCAAATAAAGTATTTCAAAGAGCTGCATGTCATCAGTCTCAATATCCAATAAACCAGCTGTTCTTTGCATATCATTATCTAGTTTTTGTTCAGGCCTTACTTTTTTTAGCTGTCCTTCATAATTCTAACTTGTCAACAAGAAGTGATCCTTAGCCTAAATTTCTACATTTTGGTGTAACCTCAACATATTAACACTGTGCATTAAAGTGCACAGTGAATTCACTGTCAATTCTTTGTGTATAAATGATTGTTTAGCCAGCTTATAAATAATTTGCTATTTTAATGTCAGTTATCGTAAAGGTGATTTAGACCTTGGTGATTGGGCTGAAAGTTTTATTCTGTACTTTCTCAAACTTGTTGCCAAATTTGTCCAGACTTGAAAGTCATATTTCTAATCAAATATAAGAGGGTCTTTAACTTTTGCTGACTATGACACGGTAGTTTGTTTTGTGCTTCTTAGTTTGTATTGGGCTTGTTCCATTCTGGAACGATGCATTGTAGTTATGTCTGTAGTTATGTACTCGATGTCCTTATTTGCAAGTTTTGTCCCAGTTGTGTGGGGTTTGTGTTGTATTTTCCCTAATGTATATGCTTGCATTTTATGAGCCTTAATGAGCTTTAATTGGTATGGATCTTGCCTCATTTAAAATTGCATTACTGGGATTGTTACCTGTTCCTTATTTTTCCTTTACACTCTCTCAGTGTAGGAGAGGGGAAAACAAAAGCAAAAGAGGTCTCTGTTGAGCTCAGCATTTGAGGTACTCGATCTGTTCACTCTAGGAGCAAATATCCTGTTTCTTAAAACTTCTCCAAAGGAACAAGTACACAACTACTTTTTGATTGAAAATCAGGGACTCCTAAAATACCATCATTACTGAAATGCAGAAGGTGCAGATCAAATCCAGGGACTACCTGTGCACAACAAAAATGAGGAAAAGATGATGATCTTTTTCTAGTGTCTCAAGGAAATTACATGCTTTGATTGACAAAACCAAATGTATTTTGGTTGCCAAAGACACTGTCTTGGAATTTTAAAAGACGTTTGAACTATGGTATATGCGAGATAGATTGTGCTGAAATCCAGTCTTTTATTTAAAGTGCAAAACATATGTTTGGAAGGGCTGGTGAACAGGATTTTGGTTCAAACTTTTAAATGAGATTGGTGAAACACTATGTGTTCTCTTTTCTTTCTAGACCACACTCAAATCATGAAGTACTTACCAGGTACCTTCTAATGACATGGCCACTTCAGGAGAATTACGTGGGCTTTGGGAACCTGATGGATGCTAAAACTTCTCTTTGTGTAATGGTTCCTAAAGATGCTCAAAGGGTTCATCTCTCTTGTGAGACAGTGACTAGTAGATATAAACCATACTGCTCACATAGGAGGGAGAGGTTTCACACACACACCTTCTCTACCAAAGAGAACTTTTTCAGCTTCTAAGCGGAGAAGAGTTTTAGCTCTAGTCTTGCTACTACAGCTTCTAAATTGTCCCATCTTTCACTGATATTTGCATGAATAGATGCATACAAAGCTAATTTTTTCTAGATGTGGTAATTTGATGAGTTACTGGTTTTAAAATAAATTTGCCAGAAGTTTTCCAGGTAGCATAGCTCAAACTTGACAATTCTCCATCTTTTCATCTCCCTTTGGGCTTCCCATCTGAAGGCTCAGAAAAACAGATGGATTGAACCATAGTAAAAAATACTTTGATAGCTAAGAGAAGAAATGGCAGTTTAATTTCAGTTATTTTGCCTTCTTGTCGCAGAAGGCATCCTAATTTTTCTAATTGAATTGTGAAACAAGTGGAAAGCTGAGCATAGGTAACAGTTCATATTTCTGCTATGGTATCTAAAATTATAAACAAAGAAATCTTATGTGACTGAAAAGTCTTTGTGGAAGTTTGAGTCGTGTTGTTCCCTTAAGAGAGTCTGGCAGAAGTAGAAGTATTCTGTAACCACCTGTCTGGAGGAACTGATCCAGCCCAGCAAACCCAAGCTGAGAAGGTCCTGTCAGAATTTATTGATAACCCTGAATGTCTCAGCCGACGCTGGCTGCTGTGGGAACAAGGCATGGTGAATGTCTGGGAGGTGTGTTATCCATGAAGGTGATTATGCTCGTGGAAGCTCACGTAGATTTCTCACTACTAGGTCAGGACAATTAAGGCAAAATGCTTTTCTCTTTTTTAATCTAAATGATTTTTATCTAAATGGTCTTTGTGGAAGTGACTATAACCTGCACCAGAGATGTCAGGCACAAAAGGAGGAAGGATCTCAGCTTTCAGTACTTTCAGAGGAGTTATAATCAGGGATTGTGTCATCTGTAGAGCAGTGTTGGGACACAGCGTGGTATAATCTGGTGGTTCTCATTTTGTTCTCGTTTCTAGCTATGAAACAGATATCATCCCATCAAAAGGGGTGAAAGTTGCAGGTCTCAGCTTTTTTATCACTGTTTTGTAATTTATGTTTAGTTACAATGAAACAAAGATAGTACTAAAATATGCCTTTGATAAAGTTTTGGTACACTTAACAAAATGATTTATTCATTATTTATCAGGTTTTGATGTATTTTCCCTGCCTATATTTCACTCATTTTTGAATAATACCTTCTGATGTGTTTTTGTGGACATCCTACGTGCAGATTCTAGCAGTAATGTGCCTGTCTAAGCTTGTCAGCAGGGCTCCCCACTGCCTGTTGAACACAGAATTGACATTCATGAGTAATGTTTGTTGTTAAAATGCCATTATATGAGTTGGAGCTGAAACTCCGTTAAGCACAGTCTGGTTGTTCCTTCAGTTGTCCTCGCAATTTACCAAGCCTGGTTTTCATGAGGGGATCGTTGTGTGAGAGTGAACGTAAAGGTGATTGTGAGATCTTCCATCGTTTCTCTGCAGTTAACTCACAAATAACATTTTGTATTTTCAAAATTAAAATAAAGATGTTTTACGATGGATTAAGTGGGAGGGGGAGACCTTCAGGCCCTGGGAGCCAGCCCATTACCTGGAAGGTGAATGTTCTTCCCCCCTGCCCCCGCCACGTGGCCTGAGAACCCCGTAAGGAGCTCACAGAGCACCAGGGAGGGACAGATGAAAGAGGAAGTTTATTGTGGGGTAGGGGTTTATAAGGCTTTTAGGAGGGTCAAAAGGGGACCAATCACAAGTTCAGAGGCACACAGAAAAAACCAGTCAGGTAAAGAGTCAACAGCCAGTAGGAAGGGGTTAACAAAGGACAGTGAGAAACACCTCAGGACACCTTCCCAGGACACCTTGTGTGGGAGACAAGTCCCTCACAGGGGGTGTCGGGAGAAGGGAGCAATGACTTCACAAAAAAGCAAAAGCCATTTTGAAACCTGTTTAAACCACATTAAAAACTTCTGTTTCTATAACATTTGAGTGGTTTTCTTCTTCACTAGTCCATCTCTGACAGGACTTCTTCCATCCTACATGTGGCAAATCCATTGCCACAATGTTTGCTCAGATTACTTCATATTTAAAAAAAAAAAAACGCTCATTTTTTCAAAGTAGACTTTGTATTTATCCCATAAGATGCTAAAGAGATTCAGCTCATGTTTGTAAAGGATAAAAGTTGCAGATATTTCTGCTACACCCGCTAGTCAGTCACGTCACGTTGCTGATGTTCAGCTCTTAATGTTTGTAAAAGTCACGCCAGGGCAGCTTCAGACTTGCAGGAATAAGAGCCTACATAGTTTTCCTTACTTTTTAGGATCTATGTTAAAGCCATTGCTATATCCAAAAAGAATGAGCAAGTATGTGTTAGGTCTTTAATAGTGAAAAGGCTTTACATGAGAAGCTTATGATTCAGTTTGGATTTTTAGAAAATCTGCACTGTTGTGTCAGTTCTGTGGACAGCAGTACCCTGAAACACAGGGCTGAGAACCTGCTGCTTCTGATAAAAGTTTCTAGTGTTCTTTTAGGTAAAAATTAACTTTAATCAACTTGAATTTTATACATTTCAACAACTTTTGAAACAGCTTAACTTCCTTTTAGTTAGAACAGAGTTTCCACAACTGCAGTGTGCATTTCCCATTCCATGGGATGTTTGATGTTGAATTGAGAACATTCAGTAGGGACTCTTATCTGTGAAAACTTGTGTTTATTTTGAGTTGGCTGTGAGAGCTGCTGTTATGTAGTGAAATAATACCCAGTGTATGGGATTGTGATGAATAATTAGTGTTTTACCTGCCAGTAATTCAGTTCTCTGAATTAAAAAACTGTTGTCATGTGTCCTAGAGTAATGACCATGTATGTAATGTACTTTGTGTTACTAAACATTCAGCTGGATTTAATGATTTAACAGAACTTACAGTTATTGTGCTAACTATAAGACTTCTTTTTTTTTTTCAATCCAGAGCTTAAGTTTCTATTAGAATTATTTAGCTCATTTTCTTTACAGAAGACTTGTGTTGCTGATTTTAAAATGCTTTGTTACAAGAAATTACATTCTGAGCTATGTATCTTTTCAACCTAAACTGGCTCCTTTTGTCATCCAAGCTCTTATTCAAGTCATTGCTAAAATTACAAAATTAGGGTCGTTTGATGTATTGAAAGATCAGCCTATCTTCAGAGACATTATTGCTGATGTAAAAAAAATTTTGCAGGAAGGAAACAATTTTTTACTTCTGCCATTTTTTTTTTTGTTTTTGTTTGGACCTCTTCATTTATAGTTATTGGCATGTTATGTCACTTAGTTTGATACTTGGGTGGCAAAAGCATAAATAAAGAGCATTGCTTAAAGCAGAAGATCGCCCTGCAGTGAAGAACCAGGGTGGGTTTGCCACTTGTGTGAGGTTGGGGAGTTTGATGCCTCACGGTATTCATGGTGCTGTCGTGGGTTTTTGTTTAATGCCTTCATTTTTTTCAGCTGCTGTAGAGATACATTTCTGATACATGTCTTTGTAAACATTAAGCCCAGTACTTCTGTTGACAAAAGTAATTGGAAAATTTAAGCTATTTGGCAATTTCCTTCCAGGATCATCCGTTATTTGTGTATGTGGGGGTGATCCTGGTAATTCAGCAAGAAAATACGAAGTTAACAGTTTTTGTTTCTTGCTAATGAGTTTCTCCTTTGCTTTTCAGTCTTACTTTGTTTATAATACTGTTTGAGTTAATGTACTTTTTGAGTTACTTTGGGAATGCCTAGTAAAAGATAAGTTGCAATAATCTGTTTATTAAAAACAAACTCAAGTATACTTTTCTACCATTTTGCAGTTATTTTTATGAATGCACTATAATTGCAATTTGCATTTATTATTAAAATGATTGCAGTGTGACTCTTCAGTGTGCAGCTCATTAAAAACAGAGATTTAAATACAAAATTTAGCTTCTTAAGAGATTTCTTTAGTTAGATTAAGAATTTCTGTGGAAAAGAAGATTAAGTCATAGATCTAGTGAATTAAATTTTATACAAAAATTGAAGAAATAATCCTTAAACAATATTAGATATGTCAATAATTAGCCTATGGTAGTTTCAAATACATATGCATTAGCATTCTGAATTGAGGTTCCTCCAGTGTGAATTTGAATGTGATTTTTTATTGAGAAAGGGATTAGCAGTTCTTTTCTCAACTCCTTTGTAATTAATCACACAGCTTTTCACATGTGATAGTGGGGAGGTTGCATTTTCTATTTTTACATGTTTGCATGATCTAAGGAACATTCCTATGGACTATTTTAAGAATTTGAAATGTAAAGGAAAGTTGTGTTCAAATTACAGTATAGGATGTTTAATCTTACTGAAGGCAGATAGGGCAGCAATGTTACTTTTGACTGAGAGCTCCCCTCAGTTGTCTCTTCTGATTTGCTTTCGTACAAGTGATGATGCAAAACAGATGGCAGTG
The DNA here is from genome assembly GCF_003945725.1 of Corapipo altera. NCBI lineage: Eukaryota > Metazoa > Chordata > Aves > Passeriformes > Pipridae > Corapipo > Corapipo altera. The sequence continues at coordinate 550,535 of NW_020884973.1, forward strand.
AAAAGTTAGACCCCTTGGTAAGTAGTCAGACTTTTCATTAGTTGAACTTTGGGTGATCTTCAGGGTTGTAAAAATGAGTGTAATTGTGACAAATAGCAGGAAAATTTTGACAAGGATGACTTGACATTTTGGACACGGGGGAGCTGAGGCTGCAAACTGCAGCTGTGAAAGTACACATGGAGATCTTCCCCTGGCTCAATGGCAAGGCCTCATTGCAGTTGATTTTAGTTATATTTAAGAAATTAGATTTTTCTATCAATGCTTTGTGGTAGCTCAGTGAAGACAGTTAGATTTTATTAATTATTTTCACAATTCTGCATTGTATCTGAATTTCAAAACATTCCAAGGATCTTAATTCCTGATGGTCAGATCGTACACTCAAATGGAAGTACTGAACACCTCCTGCCTCACTTTTTAGACACTTCCAACCAATGCATTGTAAACTACTGTAGAGGGAAGAGAATTAATTTGTTGACAGGTAGCATTGCAAAACTTTGTTTTTTCTGAGAGTACTCTGTGATCTTTTTCATCCATTCGTGGCTTAATTTTTTCTAATGGTTTGAATTTCATGCAGCTTGCCTTACAAGTAGTAGAATACTGAACTTTGAGAAGTGTGTAGTAGTGACTTTCTAGACTGCAGTTACTTGGAGTCTATTTTCAGATGGGGTTTTGTTATCAGACAATTCTTAAAATTTATGATGAGGGTTTTTTTCAGAGATAACTAGGAAGCTTGAAGGTCTAGTTCCGTTAATGCTGATGAAATTTGGCATGAAAGCCTTCTAAACAGCTTAGGATATCTCAGCCTAACAACTCCTCTTGATTCTAGAAATGTTGAAAAATATTAAGTACAATCTGATTGTAGTAGTGCTGGAAAATGGTAACTACAAGTGCTGATATTTGAGCAATCCTGTCTTTTTTTTCCCCGTAGGGCACTGTGGACCATAGTACAATAGGAGTAATGCTCCTCTCAGAACTGATTCAGGAAATTAATCTAGTAAGCATTGGTTTGTTTTTTTCCTTCTGCAAGTGATGCTGGTAAAGCCATGGATGTTTCAGCCCTTCATAAAAATGGTTTGAGAAACATTTCTTAGACATCAAGGGATTAAAACACCTTCCTCCCCCACCAAAATACACAGAGGCACAAGAAATTCTTATGCAGGGACTCTACCAGTACCAGATACGTTTCCCTCATCACAGTCACCAGAACTAGTAAAACCAAGTGAAGTGAACAATCAACTTTTTCAGTTGTATTTCTGCTAATGACTTTCTTTGCTTACATCTTACCCCGAGGAAGTGCCTCAAACCTGTCCATCCAGAAAGAGGAACAAACTTAAAGGGAAAAAAGGAGATGTGTCAGAAACCTGATGAGACCTGCATTTAGTGCTGAACCATCATTTTAATTTCTAGTGTCAAGTAATTAATCTGCCAGATATCCTCTTCATCTAGTTTGAGCAAGGAAGGGAGCATTGTTTATTCTGTCCTTACTTTTTTTCTCAGGTTGATTATTCAAGACCTTCAGCAAAACATTGTAAAATAGCTGCCTCATTCCATGACACCTCCCTGAAGGACATACTGATGCTTGTGTGCTCTCTTTTGAAGGAGGTGAGGCCTTTTATAATTGAACCTAAATTGTTAATGTCATTATTGTCCCTTAATATTTTCTGGCTTGATGAACTCTGTACTTAAATGGATTACATGACACCCAGTTAAGCTCAAGAGACCAAAAAGGATTCAAAGACAAAAATTTCTATCTTCTTCCTTCCCTGCCTCTCTTGCTGTCTCTCAATCTCTCTGTGCCGTCTCTCTCTTTTTATATCTTGCCATAAGGGTTGAACTATCTAAATTCTGGGCTTGTCTTCTTTTTATGTTTTGCTGGGTCCTACCATCTCAGTATTTGCTAAAAGAATTAATTCACTGAACTGGAAGCAACCAAAAAGAAAGACAAATTCTTGTGGTTAGGCAACGCAATCAAATCAGGCCAAGATGTTTTTCTCCCTCCTCCGGTCACTGGTCTTGTCCCCCAGGGATCAGTGTTGGGCCCAATCCTGTTTAATATCTTTATTGATAATTTTAGAAGAGGGGGTTGAGTCCACCATTAGCAAATTTGCAGATGACACCAAGCTGGGGGGGAGTGTTGATCAGCTGGAAGGCAGGAGGGCTCTGCAGAGGAACGTGGACAAGCTGGAGAGTTGGGCTGATTCCAAGGGGCTGAGGTTCAAGCAGGCCAAGGGCCGGGTCCTGCACTTTGGCCACAACAACCCCCAGCAGCCCCATGGGCTGGGCACAGAGTGGCTGGAGAGCAGCCAGGCAGAAAAGGATGTGGGAGTGTGGATTGACAGGAAGCTGAACAGGAGCCAGAGTGTGCCCAGGTGGCCAAGAAGGCCAGTGGATCCTGGCCTGGCTCAGGGAGAGTGTGGAAGCAGGAGCAGGGCAGTGATTCTTGCCCTGTACTCAGCGCTGGTGAGGCCACCCCTGGAGTGCTGTGTCCAGCTCTGGGCCCCTCAGTTCAGGAAGGACATGGAGGGGAACAACGAGGCTGGGGAAGGGACTGGAGCGCAAGTGCTGTGAGGAGAGGCTGAGGGAGCTGGGGGTGTTCAGCCTGGAGAAGAGGAGGCTCAGGGGAGACCTCCTCACTCTCTACAGCTCCCTACCAGGAGGTTGTAGCCAGGTGGGGGTTGGTCCCTTCTCCCAGGCAGCTATCCTGGGAGTAAGACAAGGGCGCTCGGTCTTCAGCTGTGGTTTAAGGAAGGTTTAAGTTGGATGTTTGGAAGAAATTCTTTACAGAGAGGACATTCAGGCATTGGAGTGGGCTGCCCAGGGAAGTGATGGATTCTCCATCCCTGGAGGTTTTTAAGATGAAACTGGATGTGGCATTGAGTGCCATGCTCTAGTAACTGCAGTGGTAGTGGATCGAGGGTTGGACTTGATGATCTGACAGGTCCTTTCCAACCCGTCGGATTCTATGATTCCTATTCTTTGAATTACTTGGGAGTGCTTGTTTGCTCAGTTTTTCTGAAAACCAAATAATTAGGTGTTGAAATCTGGACACAGCTGTTTAGGCTAGAATTTAAACACAGGAGCCATCGCAGTGGGTCAGTAGATAGTGGCAGCAATTTCTTTTTGGCCCAAGGTGTAATTCTGAAAGTTGAGATATGTGATTGTGGTACTACTGTGAAAAATGAGATAAACTGGGTTAGCTTTAACTTCTTTCGCAGTATGTTTTTGGTCTAAGTAACATGTTTTACCCCACATTTGCAGTAAGTTTAAGGGACATGTGGTCAACTACCAGTGCTCAGGTGACAGGCAGTATATTTTTTTGGTACAGAATTAATTGTTCCAGAAATAATAATGTGTGAGCCCTCATCTCTCAAGAGGGACCGCTCTGCTACTCTGTGCAGGATGTTTTAAATCAGTGTTGGAATTGCATGTTAATGGAGAAATCATATGTAATTTAAAAGAAGAATTGGATACTTTTGGAACATTCTTTTTAGATAAAGTAAATCCCATTACACATTAAAGCATTAAATGGATGTATGGGAACCTGTAGCCACTTTTCAGCTTTCTTCAAGTTCATCTGGTCTGCAGGTACTTGAGTCTCTCATGCATTGAAAAGTTTGTCTGAGTGACATCACAGGGATTTCCAAACAGAAATATAAAGAAATTATAATTACTGTCTTTCCAATGCCCACTTTAGTATAGGAAGCTGGTTTTAGAAATATTTCAGTGTGTGCGTTACACTGAAAAATATACTCAACTACAAAGGTGGAATCACTAAAATAATTCCAAGAGTTTAAAGGTTAGAGAGGACTGCTGGCAGAACAGGTGGTTCCTATACAAGACAAGCAGAAATTCAAATTTCAAAGCTGAATTTATAATTTAGTGTCAATTCTAACGTGATGTAACAGTTGTTATCAGGTTAATGAGGCACAGTTGATATGAATTTCTGTCATCTGAATTAAAAAAGTTGTTGTTAATAAACTTGAGATGTGACTTTGAATCTAAATAAGGAGCAGATGAACTAGATAAAGTTGTTGAATTTGCATTTACTTTGTTTCTTTTCTAGACGAAATTATGTCAATTTTCCCTCTAATGTTTGCAAACTGTGTCAGTGACTAATGATTCATGTTTTCAGTGTCTTTATATTGTAATCTTGATTAGTAGTAATTTCTTTCAAGATAAATGTTATTTAAATTACTGTTGTTACAGAAGTGGATCGATAAAATGTTCTTACTTACAGGATTTAGAGTTTATGCTTCTGGACAGGTTGCTTTGCTTGCCAAGTCCCTTTTCATTCTGACACCACAGAGGTTATAAAGCAGTAGAGCCCCTGACAGCTCTATTTATATAGGTGTGTATTTGTACAGAGCTATATGCAGATTACAAACTGCTCAGTTCATTGTTTTTTAAAGCCAGGTTTTCGTAGACTTCCAAGGAGCAGTGTGATTATGCAGACTCTGAAACTCATGCTGTTTAGCAGCCTGGGCATCACACTGAAAAATAACCAATTGTTGAGGTACTTTTTACTGGTGTGATGTACAGGACATAGACTCCATGCTGCTCTGGAGTAACTGAAAACAGTGAAACCTTGCAGTTCAGTTTTTGCAGTGAAAGTTAGCACTGTTTTACCAAACAGTATCAGTGACATGCTGAGTTTTATCTAGGTGTATTTTATGAAAGGGAGTATTTCACCAGGCTTTTAAAAATTATTTATAAGTTTGTGAGCTTTAGCTTGACATGGAAGATGTCTCCGAGGTGATAATAATGATTTTTCCCTTGCCTTTAAGGAAATACTCTGTCATTTTTTGTTGAAGGATTTATTTTTCTCTCAGTATATGTTCTCTTGCTCTGCATTTTGCAGCTTTATATCCAAACATTTTCCTTTTCATAATTATTTTTAAAGCATATGCTGTGCAGGTGGCAAGACTTCTTTTCTCCTTAGCTCTAGGCAAAACCTTTAACTCTTCAGAACCAACAGCAGGAAAGCCTAGCATTGCAACTTTTGAAGCTTATACTAAACTGTCCTGATTTTGATTTCCTTGGAAATTCAGCTGATGAATCTGCAGATGAGCTATGCACTGTGCAGACTCCAACAAGCTGGAAAATAAGTAAGGAAGGATTGTTACTATTTGTAGTCTGAGGTCTGTGCAACTTCTTTTGTCCTGATACTTGCCATTACAAAGTAGCTTCTAATGTGGAGTAGAGTTTGTTGCTGGTGAGTTACTGGTAAACCTTTTCTGCTGTTTCTCTCTCACTTTTCCTGTTGTTATTTTGACAGAATAAACGTATTCTATAACAGATATTCCCAGTAAATCAAATTATTTTATTTAGACGCTGAACACTATCCTTATTCCTGGCATATGAGCACCTGGAAGAGGTACAGTATTTGTAGTATGTTTGTTTTCTCTTCTCTTCTTCTTGATGAGAAAACTGTGATTTCTTTTTTTCACTGTGCTTGTTTACTCTAGTACGTGAGCTTGTTAATTAAGGTATCTTAATTCTTGGGCTGTAGAGGTTTAAGTTCCTGAGCTTGTACAGTGCAAATGGTGGTCTACTATAAGTGTGTCTGTGGTGGGTTGACCCTGTTTGGACACCAGGTGCCCACCAAAACCACTCAGTCACTGCCCTCCTCAGCTGCACAGGAGAGAGAAAATACCCCAAAAGGCTCATGGGTCAAGATAAGGGCAGGGAGAGATCACTCACTAGTTACTGTCACAAGGAAAATGGACCTGACTTGGGGGAAATTAATTCAATTTATTACCAATCAAATCAGGGTAGAGTAACAAGAAATAAACCCAAATCTTAAAACACCTCCCTCCCACTCCTCCCTTCTTCCTATGTGCAACTTAACTCCCAATTTCTCTCCTCAGCCCCAACAGTGCAGAGGGACAGGGAATTGGGTCTGTGCTCTGTTTATCACACCTTGTCTCTGCCACTCCTTCCCCCTCAGGGATAGGACTTCTCACACTCTTCCCTGCTCCGGTGTGGGGTCCCTCCCACGGGAGGCAGTTCTCCATGAACTTCTCCAATGTGAATCCTTCCCATGGGCTGCAGTCCTTCAGGAACAGGCTGCTCCATTGTGGGTCCCCTCACAGGGCCACAAGTCCCACCAGCAAATCTGCTCCAGCCTGGGTTCCTCTCACCACCAGTCCTGCCAGGAGCCAGCTCCAGCATGGGCTCCTCTCTCCACAGGGCCACAGGTCCTGCTCCAGCGTGGGCTTCCCACGGGGTCACGGCCTCCTTCTGGCATCCCCTGCTCCAGCGTGGGCTCCTCCCCAGGCTGCAGGGGCGTCTCTGCACCCCCGTGGCCTCCATGGGCTCAGGGGCACAGCTGCCCCCCCATGGGCTGCACCAGGGGCTGCAGGGGAACCTCTGCTCCGGGGCCTGGAGCACCTCCTGCCCCTCCTTCCCCACTGACCTTGGTGTCTGCAGAGCTGTTGCTCTCACACAGTCTCGCTCCTCTGCAATTGCTGTTGTTCAGGTTAGGTCTCAGTTGTGACTGGGGCCCTCAGAAGCTACCTGGATGAATAAGACTACTGAAGATAAAAGTATCATGTTTCTCAATTGAAATGTCACACTGGGGTGCTTTAACAGAAGTATGTTTTGTTTTCTTATAGCACTGGGAGTTTGCTCCAAACAGTGTTTGTTACTCCGGGGCAAAGGATGGTGGGTCTGTACCCTTTGTGAAAACAGCAGAACCCTACCTCTTAGAAACGTATGCACCCCAGATAGCAAAAGCTTACATTACTTCTAGACTGAATGTATTCCTCAAGTTGTAAGATAAACTTGTAATTGCAACTTTCAGGCTGTAATATGGAGTGTTTAATTTTCTGATTTATTGGCATATTATGTTTTGGTATAATCTGAGTATGCTGGTTCTGATTATCATGGTGATTTCTTTAGATTGTCTTAATGGGCTGATAACATTTTATTCCTTTTGCTTATTAAATTTAGGCCAAAATCAAATGTAAATTCTAGCTTTTTTTCATTTCATGGGCCTTTGCTGACTTTCTAATGGTTCAAAATCATGAACATTTCTATCGTCTCAGGAACAGGAATCACTAGTACCTAGGGGAGCTTCCAGTGATCCAGGGCTAGGACAGGGAAGGACAAGCAGCTCATTGCGGGTGCTGCCAATTTTCCTGGTCCTTCTCTCAACCAGCTACACTTCTTTTGGCATCTTTAGGTTATTTTCTCTGTTCAGCTTTCCTGTAATGTTTCAGGGTTGAAGTTTCATGTCTCGGCTTTTTTCTTCTGAGTAGGACTCAGTAGTGCTAAGCTTCTGGGTCAAACCGTCTGGCTTGATCAGCTCCAATGAAATGTGCTATTGCCTTCATCAGCATCACCATCAGCACTGAAAATTCAGTTTCTTTCTTTGGTACTGATGAAAGATTCTTCTTGATGTCCGTGTTACATTGTGGAGGAGTAAACTTTCTAACCTGTGTAGAAAGCTAACAGGGAAAAGGTGAGGAAAGTACTGACCTTCTCTTCTACCAGTCTGTATCATTCTTAAGACAGTCTTAAGACAGCAATAATCATTTCCTAAAACAAAAGATATCTGCCTCGGAAATTGCAAAAGCAACTGCACTGAAAATTTTAAATAGTGAAGGCACGATAGAGGGAAAGAAGTTGTACCAGTTACTTGGTATTGTGCTCGGAGAAGAGGGTTACCATCACAAAAATAACTGCTTAAAAATGAACTCCTGCAGTTTGTAAGAAGGAAAGCAGGATTTTATTTTAAAAAAGACTGTTGGCTACAGGATTGGCTGTGCTGTGCTCTCTGAACCAGCTGGCACCACTTCACAGCTGCTTTGCAATACCCTCTTCAAATGGCCATTAACAGTAGCCTGTTAATGCTAAATTCATTTGAGCAATGCCTGTTCTCTGAAACACTTCAGCTCCTTAGTGTTTTGCTAATGATGGTGCGATCTCCTAGTGTCCTAAATGAACAGCTGTTTGTAGTGCAATGTGTGGTGTGTTTTTCCTTGAAAGTGTCCTTTTTGTCAAGAAGCACAGGTCTCAAAACTGGGAAATAAAATACGTTGGTTTTTGGAGAGCTGATACTGCCCCTCCAGGTTGTTAGGAATGGCACAGGAACAATATGAGAAGATATTTAGTAGTCTTCCTCATTTATCTTGTTTTCTCTCAAAAGTCAGTGCTTGTTCCCTGTCACAGTGTTGGCTGTTACAGATCTCAGTCTGTATTACAGTTTCGTGTGGTAGTAGAAAAAAGACTGAGATTTAAAACAAACCGGAATGCTTTCTGTACTTTTGCTGGAATCATCTGCGTGTTATTCCACACATTGTGTGTATTTGTCTCTGCATCTTTTTTATGTATAGAACACACCATGCTATATACCTCTAACTAAAGCAGAATTACTTATAGTGTATAGTCTGAGGATGCTGGGACCCCTCAGAACTGTTGAAGGGGATGGAATGAAAACCCTCTGTGTTGGGTTTTTCAAAAAACAATAGTGCAAAACATAAGGGAGATTGAGTGGAGTTTAATGTTATGTAAATGTAGACTAGTTTATCAGAGATTTAAAACAAACATTAAATAAAATCTCAAGACTTTAGGCAGATACTATGCATGTCCTGATATGTATGTAGAAATATCCAAAATATAATACTGTTTTACAGTCATAATATGACTTCATTGGTTTATCTGTAGTTTATCCTTTCTATTAAACTTAAGAATGAATTTGCAAGACACTGTATTCGGCAGGGTATTGTCTTCAATCTTGTAAGTGAAGCTGTTATCACTTTGTAAAATCCTAGAAATGAGAGCAAGACATCTTCTAGTTTATGTAATTCACTTATTGAGAAGCCTTGTTTGTAGCTTAAGTAGAAACCTCTCCAAGTGGTCTTTTCTGTGTTGTCATCGACACCCACTTTTAATTTATTACAAAGAGTATTTTACCAAATGAAGGTGGAGTCTAAAGGTAACTTTTACTGTAGTCTCATTGCCTTTCATTTGAGGAAGAAACCTTTAGCAGCATCCTGAAGTTTTAACAGGTTACTTTGCTATTCAGGTCTTCGTTTTGATCTTACCTCAGAATAGAATACTGCATCCTTCCTGAGAGAAGATGCCATTAGTTACTGGACTCACAGCTCAAAAAGCTAAAGCAGGAAATCTACGTGGCTTGAGTAGGGTCAGGAGGTCAAACTTAAAGATATTCTACCTTAATATGCTAGAGAGATTAAAATAACCCATGTTTTGCAACATGGCAATTATTTTCCAGCAGAGAGAGGCCAAAAGAATTCCTCTGAGTTCAGTGTTTGTAAGCTGAAGAGTTCCATATTTATAAAGAGGGATTTCAGTATATGAAAGTCTGTACAAAATACACCACATACACAAACTCAATGAGTTATTTATAGAACCTTAGTTTTAGAGAAATTACAATCCTTATGTTGCACTTTACTGGAGAAGGACTTGGCCACTGGATCCTGTAAGTGCTATAGTGGAGACTGACAGCTGAGTAGTCTGGAAATTGGAAGGCATGACAGCATAGCTTGGAATCAATGAGCTCTGTCTTTCAAACCCATTTAGAAGTAGTCCACAGAGACTTTCAAAACTGTGTGGTAGTTCAAAGACTCTTTTGTTGAAGGATATGTCTGATTTATGACATAAGTATTTTCTTATGTGCAAATCACTTTAAATAATATCTTAAAATTACAAAGAATTCTTTATTTGAAATAGAACTAAGAAACAAATAGATTGTGGGGAGACTCCATTACTTTGTAATGCTGTGATAACTAGATGTAACAGTCCCACTGTAGGTAAAATTGTTCCATTCCTTGAAGTAACTTGTAGCAGGCAAGCGAAGATGCTGGATCTGTTATCCAGGCTGAGTTTGCTTAGTTTGTATTTTAGGTTAGTTCTTTGGTGTTTTATTTATAAGCATGTCCAAGTTAATGGGCTGTTTTAGTTTATATGGCAGTTGGGCTCAGAGTTTTTTGTTAGTTGGTTTGTCTGGGTGGATTTTAGATGGGGTAAAGGGGAGAGCTGACCATTCTCTTGGCAGTTTGATATCATGTAGATCTGTTCGTACCTCGTGGGAGTGTATTGTACTGGCATCAGGGCTTATCATCATCAACTGTTCTTTCAGTTTGATGTAGGAGTGCTGGCATGGCTGGTCTGTGCTGTGTCTACGTTTCTGGGAGGACAGTTAACACACACTGGTACTGATGGGCACGATGCCCTTGATGGGGAGTTAACCTGTTAGGAAGTAGGGCTTTTTTGTAATTGTGATTATTTTTTTTTTAATGATGTGTAGTGTCAGCAGATATTTGGAATTTAAATGTCTCCATTTTTGTCCAGTTCTTGGATGGTGGGTGCTCAAGGGTTGTACTGACTCAGTGGATTGGGACCATTCCACTGGCTTTGGTCTTTCTTGATTCATCATCCTGAGCAGTGGAGTCACTGAGGCTATCATTTCAAAATTGTTTCAGAGGAAGGGAAGGGGATTAAAGGCAGAGATATCTCTTACTATAAGCAGTGTTTAGCTGTGCCCATGCAGCTGCCTGTTTTCGTTTGTGTGTTACACAAGTGTAAGTTTTGTAAGTTCTGAGTTCTGACTGCTGTTTTCTGCAGCACTTCCTTTGCATTAATTATTGTGGGTGAAGAAGTGCAGGGGAGCTGCTGGTTGAAAATTTAGACTGATTTCTAGACTAGAACTTGGAATAAAAAAGAAGGCTCTAGATTTAGGAGTGTGCATACCAGAGTCCTCTTTCTGCAGTGAGTTGGGTATTGTTACGAATGACCAATTTCTTGTGGCAAACACTCTCTTAATCCTCATGCATGTTTGATCCTGTACTTTACATCCACTATCTAATGCATGAAAAAGGACATGCAACTTAGAATTGGAGAAAAAACTGTGCATTTTCTCCTTTGTTTCTTGCCTTCCTAATCTACCCTGGGGCTCCGTGGTGTTAGCAATCTTCCACTGTGTTTTTATTAAAAGTGAAAGGTTTTAATATCCAGACTTACAGATGAAGTATCTACTGACTTCTAATCCAGTGACTATATATTTCAGAATTGACAAAAGGTGGGAATTAATTTTTGAATTGCTAGGGAATTGGAATTTCAAGGAACAGATAGTGGAAGAACACTGAAAATTAAATAACAGAATATTCCTTTAAAAAAATTAATTAAATTTTCTTAGCTGGCATAGACTGAAATTGATTCTTTGAAATCAGTCCTGATAATATGGAGATATGTACCAAGTGAGGGTGATTTAGGAGAGGCAGAAGTGGGAAGAAGTGAGGCCGACAGTGCATCCATTATATAGTGCATATGTAAACTTGTTTCTAAGTACAATAGTTTCAGTTTTCAGGGAACCCAAACAGCTCTTATCTTGCGCTTGCAGTTTGAGCCCCATGCTTCTCAAATTTCTGTTTCTTTCATCATGGAATGGATGGTCTAAGAAAAAAAAACACTTTAGCAAATTCACCACAGTTTAATATATGCATCTGAGAAAATGTCAAGTGACAAAGTAATTAGAAAAGCATTATGTTGATGTTTATGTTCAGTACTGGTCAATTAGCATAATTAGTGTCTAAACAAAACAAAATCTTAGAAGAAACTTAAACTTGGGCAAACAAAAAATATCTGATGGGTTCCTAAAGAAATTGGCTGTGACAATACAATTTTATTTGAGAATTCTTCCTGAAGATATTTTTTTCTGTCATTAAGAATTTTCCAGCTGATCTCTTTGATAGATGCCAGTTACCCCAGTCTAGTAATGAAAAAATAGAACTGGCAATTCTGTGGTTCTTGGATCAGTTCTGTAAAACATATGAGGGAGACCAGCTTCAGCACATCTCAGAGGTCAATACTGGCTGAAAGGCACAACATTTGAACTAAAAAAGTCTTGTGTAGAAATCGACCTGCAGATATATCTTACACATAAAAGCTCTTGAGATCAGCTGGAGGCAGTTTGACTGGATGGAGAGAGAGAACTATTTGATGTGATGTTCATCTGATCAGGACTCCTTCCATGTCTGCTTTGGAGTTTTGGCATGCAAAGAGTTAATATTTTAACAGCTATGTTCATTAAACAATTTTAGGTTACTTTGCATTTCAATTTTTTATTTCAAACGTTTAGCTCGTTTCTGCTATATTGTGTTATATTTCACAGCTGGGTACACAAGATTTATTCTTTTAATAGTTCTGTTCTTTTGACAGTTATTCATTTATGTGGTTTCCACTGTATTTCTCACATTACTTGGCTTTTCTGCATTTTAAATAGGGAAGAGGGAAAAGTAAGATGCATTTTTGAAGAAGAAGCAGTTAATTCACCTTAACTGTAGGGGACAGTCATAATATAGATGTTATAAAGAGAATGTCAGTAAGATGAGATCAATTGATCTTGAGAAAGAATTCTGTTAGAGCCTCAAGCAAATATTTAGCAAGAATTTTGACAGTGACTGAGGTTTGCTTTTAGTTGGGTAGCACTCCCTCCTTGCTTTTTGGTGGACGGTCCCAGTCTCCAGAACTCTTTTACCCCTTCAGGTTTGAACTGTACTTCAACTTTATTAAATGCTTTCTCAGTTAATATTAAAAATAAAGTTTTACACTGTATTGAATTACTTTTTCATTAAAGCGATGTGTTCCTTTCAATTGTCAAACCTGATTTGTTATTTTTAAATATGGTGGACTGCTCTAATGCTAAGGAACAGGAGGTACACAGTGAAAATGTACTCATGCTCCAGGTATTTTCATGAGCTAAATTCCTACTGATGGAATTCAAGGCAATGTCGCTCTACAGTAGTTGTCATTGTGATCTGTAATTTCTTTTTATTATTATATTATTATGTTTATTCTTTTATTCCTTTTTATATTACATTATTTTTATTATATACATATACTCTTATTATTCTTTTTCCTTTATCCAGTTTGGAGGGTTTCTATTTCACCTTATATTCTGACTGATGGAGTTGTAACTGTATGGAGAAACCCCAGTATGCTATGCAGGATTGATATAGGAGATTGTATCCCAAGCTTTTTATGTCCATGCTTAGAAAAAGCCGGAAGAAGCATTTGTATGTGGATGAATCAGCAGGGAAAGACCTGAAGTGCATTATTTATCCTTCAGTCTCCTGGAGCTCCGTCATCGGTAACAAAAAATGTCCAAGTTGAGCCTTTGCCAGCTAAGCAGTGTGCTGGAATGACCATAAGCCTGGCTCTGCCATTGCACTTTGTGGGGAGGGTTAAATGGTTAATTATTGAGTAAAATGGTGGCTAATGTTTCCATTTGATTTATTGAAGAGCACTTTGAACAGAAAGAATGAACTTGTGCTGAAAGGACTTAGGGAAAACCTGCAGGATGAATTTAAGAAAACAGTTTTGTGTTGGTTTATTGTTTCAGTTTTTTCGCCCTGCCCCAGTCAGTGGACATGAATCAAACTGGTCATATATCATATTTCATATATTGCCTTTACTAATGGCATGTGCTTGTATGGAACCAGACTGGGGCAGTGGGAGTTTTACAAGGCTCTCATGGTGCATAACTGAGTCTCAAACTCCAGAGTTCATTGCAAATGCATTTTTGAAGTGTTGTTTTGTTGGGTTTTTTTTATGGTTTGATTACATTATCTACTAGTATCATTTAGTTTGCAGTATCATTTAGTTTGCAGTCAAATTACACTTTCTTTTTTGTCTTGATCTGTTAGGCCTGATACAGCAGCCCCTCATTTGCATGGATAGAATCCTGTGGTCCAGAGCTCAGTATTTTATCAGCTATCCTAACAAAAGCTGTGTGTAAAGGCATTTGAGCTCCCAGTTTTGGTGGGTTTTTTAAACATTTTTAATAAACTGAGCTGTTAGTGTACATTCTGCAGAGAAGAGAAAGGCAGAAGGCAGCACTGGTCTGGTTGCTGTGTCTCTCCTGCTGTAGCAACCCTCATAGCAGCAGATGGCATGCTGCCCCCATGGTTGTAAATCCTCCCATACGGGGTCTGGCTGGCAGCTATCTACAAATATGCAATAAAAAGGCTCACACTTGGAAGCAGAAACATCAGACATATATCAGATGACTAAGTTAATACACATTTATATAAATATTCAGGATTGCTTGGATCGTTTTATTTACAGAATGGATAATGGAAAATCTGCATGCTTCAGCCATGTTGAAAGGATTTCTCTGCTCGTGTGCTTGCATACAGACAGACAATGAACAGTGTAATGAAAATGTAGAACAAGTCTTCTATATAAATAAACAAATTTTTTCATTGATTAACTCATATCCTTAAGTGTGTGCATGTAATAAAAACAAGCTGATTACAGAAAAAGAGAATTGGCTAGGTAAGTGAATGTATCCTTATTAACCAGCCCACAGGGGCTTGCTGTCTGAAGAAAGATAGCAAAACCTTGGTGATTTCTTCCATGATGCTGTAATACACTTTTAGTGCCATAACATTTCCAGTACAAAAATAATGCATACTGTCTTTTGGAACAGACAGACCTTTGAATGAATATATATATATATCAAATTTCTGTTGAATACTAGACTGGATTCTCAGGTACAGTACAGCACTATTATTTGTCTGTCAATTGACTATCAGTACATATTTTGTTGTAATGGTGATATGACTTAGCTTTCATAGGGTCATTGTTTTGTGGCATAATGCTGGTTTGGATGCTGGCAGGGTTGTAGGAATAAATTGTCTGGGAAAGCACTGGGATGACTTTACTGAAGTTGTAGTCTCAGCTGCTGTTTCTGGCATTACTGTAGTGCCACTGCTGTGACTAGTGTAAAAGTGCACTGAAATCATCAAACACGTTATTTATCAGACAAAACATTGCTGGTTGGAGTGAGACTTTTCCTTTGCATTACTCTTAAAATATCAAAAACTGTAAGAGTATTTATTTCCAAGTGACACTGGAGGAAATGACTACAAAGGACAGGATTCGAATTCAGAAAGATCTTCACAACCTGAAGAAATAACCTGAAAGTTTAAAATACTGGTGAAACACCATGCTTAGGAATGAAAATTCCCTCTTAGAACTGCCACTGGGACATCTCTGGCCAGACAGTGTGTGATAGTTTCAGTCTAGGCCTTCCTGGAGACTAGCTTGTAACCAGGGAAGTACCCTATGTTCCCAGTATTCCATGCTATCCTTTACATGAACAGAGGTATAAATAAGAAAGGAAGAGAAGCCTTTGCTCTCTTCTCTTCCAGTGAGGTTCAGGAGGAGTAGGTCCCTGCGTTGGTCTTGCTTATCTGGAGTTGAGGCCCGCAGTGTCTGCTGCTGTCTGCCACGCAGGAGGGGACAGTGCTGGCCAAGTCTGGCTGTCCTGCTTTTCTCAAGGGAAGTGGTGAGATTTCATTTTGCTAGTTCTTAATTTTGCTAGTTCCTGGGCTTTTTGATTGTGCATATCTGTTTTGTTTTGTCCCTTTTTGTCCCTTTTTGTCCCTTTTCTCGTTTTTTCCTTCCCCTTCCCCTTTTCAGGACCTGTTTGGGGTTCCTGTGTTTATACGTACATAGTATTCTCACTGTATTTGACTCTGATATATATAAAATATATATTTTTGCTATAGCTTTGGCTTTTCGGGTTTTTTCTTCCCTCTCTGGGAAGTAAGCTTTTTCACTGGGTCTCAGCAACTTGGTGGAGAGCCAGCTGCAAACTTGCTCATAGTGTTACTTCAGAAAGTGCTGTGAAACGTGAGCAGGGGTAACTCAGTAGTATGAGCTGGTTTAGCATACAAGAAAAATACATCATCTTTGTGGCTGAAGTAGCAGGAATATTGTGTCAGGTGCCAGAATTTTTTTATTCCATTCTGAATATTTGGCTCTGATTGGGGTTTAGCTTGAATAATGTGTCCAGTTTTTGGCACTACACTTGGAAAAAACTGTAAACAAATGGGAGAGTAGGACAGCATAAATGAGATGCAGAAGACATTGCTTTAGTTTAGCTCAGAAAATAGAATATTGAAAAGGGACAAAAATCAAGGATGTCAAGAGTTGTTTTAGAAAAGCTGATGGTCAGATGTTTTCAGTGCCCTTCAAGGGAAAGGTGGGATGAAATCGGTTTAATTTGTAGCAAGGAGGATTTAGGGAGTGGTTTTTAACTATGCCAGTAAGGGGGTATTTGTGCATGTTGCCCAAGATGTGATGGGGCTTTAGATTGATGCCCAGGTAGACTTAATCCATGCATCCATAATGTACAGGATAACACAGGAATCGTGCTGCTCTAATCTCCTTCTTCATAATCAGACTGTTGTAATTGTTCATGGTTGTTTGCTTTGGCTTAGCCAGTGAAAAGCACTTAGTAGGGATTGAGCCTTCCTGTTTGTAGTGTGTATGTCGTGTCCATCAATCACTCATGAGGAATTTTTCTGTTATTTTGGGATTTCATTTTAGCTTGGCGTGTTTCAAGTAATTAATTGCGTGCATTTTAAAAGGGAAAATAATATGATTACTAAGAGTGAAGAATTAGAAGAATTAATAAGAATTAGAGTATCTTTGAAAAGGTAGAGTTGGCAGAGGAATTTGACTCCTTTTCCAGCTCAAAACATGAGTTCATACCTCCTATCCATGCTAAGGAAGATTTCTTTCTAGTTATCCAACCCCATGTGGGATTTTCACTAGATAGCCTGCAGTATAGAGACACGGCCTGGTGACATCTCTGCCACATTGTGTAACCTCCCAAGGCAGCACAAAAAAGAGCTGGAGGTGCTGAGAAGGTGAGAACCTTGTTTGTTGTGGGGTAGGGCAGAGTTGGCACTGAACGAGCAGGTTCTTCACTGAGTTCCATGCAAGTTCTTACCTTGCAAGACTTGTTATCTGGGACCTTATCCTGCTTCCAAACACATCAGACATTTGCCCTTGGAGAGATAAAAAAGCACCAGGAGGGGGTGGTAGCCTTCCCTGGAGCAGTTCAATGTGCAGCGATTCCCAGCTCCCCTGGGAGAGGCTGGCTCAGCAGCTGATGGCAAGGGCAGGCCTGCTGGCCTCTGACTGTCCCTAATTGGCCCTAAGAGATTGCCAGGGGTCAGTAAAACTGGTGCTGCTCAGGTAAATCTTGCCGATTAATGTATCCCAGGCATTCAACACAGCAAAGTTAATTACTAAAATTTCTTAAGTTCACTTAGAATGGTTAACTTGAAACAAGTTTACACTTAAGTATCTTCATAGTCTAGAGTCCTGACACTTGTGTTATTTCCATATCTACACAGTTACAGTGATTGTACAAAAGAGATTGCTTTGGTTGAAGACTTTTCTCTTGAGGTCCCATTAAGAGTTATTCTAATAGTGTGCTCTTGAAAAAGGTATGCATACATAGTTCCTTACATAGTTCCATACATACATAGTTCCATACATAGTTCCATACATACATAGTTCCATACATAGTTCCATACATAGTGTACACACTATGTACACACACATACTACACACTCACTATGAGTGTGAAGTAGGGTTTAGCGTAAGAGTCATGTCGCTTATTTACGCTCTTTTTTTTTGAGGCGTTTGGCCGAGATTCCGGATTTTAGCAGAGCTGTGCCCGTGCCATGTTTCCCGTCTCCAGCGTGTGGAGCTCTTGGACTGGAGTTGTCCCTGCGGCTCCCCGTCGCCAGCTCCGGACGTGGAGATCCCGTCGGGGAGCTGTTCGTGAGCACAGCAGTGTTTGGGACCGAGCTCCGCTTCCAGCACAGCCTGAGCACGGATTAAGGCTGCAGTTCCGTGTTCAGCTTTTATAAGCAAAGTAATTTTTAAGAAATGTCACCCATAATCGTAACCAGAATAGTTGCATGTGCAAGGGTTGAGTTTATTTTGTCTACTAAAAAGAATTTTTTTATTAAAATGCGTTTAGTTAAACTCGTTACTGTGAAGCAAATAACGGTTCCCTGTTCAGATCTTTCTAATCCAGCAGTAGCCCTGAATGAGTTCAGAGAAGTCTGGAGGTGGGTATAATCTATCCCAGGTGGCTGCAGTTTGAGGGGTCCCTCCAGAAGGGAAGATCTCTGGCAGTAGGGTGTTGCAGCAAGTCATGCTTTTAGGTAGGACAGTAGGAAATAGAAGTCTGACTCCTGTGTTGGGAAACAGCCCCATGCACACAGGGAGAGGCGCAGCCATCACTTCGCACTGGGGGGGTGTCGGTCACATAGTCTGGGGAATCTGCTCTGGATTTCAATCCAGAGCAGGTGACAGGGAAGAAGGAAGTAGGAGTATGCATTAATTTTTCATGAAGAGCCTTGACAATTACAAGTTGAAACATTATAAAGTGGGGCTGGGATGTTGCAAAGGGCACTTCCTACTGTATCCTGCATGTATTTTATTTGCTTATGTGGTCAGTATAAAGAAGTCACTGCATTAACATACAGGATTGCATCTCTATGTGTTTTTAAAGCTTTCAAATTACGGTTTTGACTTATGAGGTTGATCTGCATTATCATAAAAAAGTAGCTGGAGGGTTTTGAATTTAGACTACAGTGTATTTAGAGGGGAGGAAAAATAGTTTTCTTGCTGGATGGTGTTTGCAGTAGCTGAAAGCCAAAAGTGTGTGTAACCAGGTATTACCTCACCACTGAGCACAACCTGGTCTTCTCACCTGGAGTGGGTGTTCTCTTAGGTTATTTTGATGTTTCTTCAGTATATTTCTTTGATTGCATTGCCCACAGACACAGTAGCATGACCTAACAAAAAAGAAAAATATACTTAGTTGTGCAGCATGTGACCACTTTTCTCCCTGTGCAATACGAGACCAGAGATCTGTAGCAGTCCCACTGGGGATCCTTGCAGGTGAGGGGGTTCATCTGCGAGCGTCTCATCAAAGATTCTGGGTCCAGGCGTCTTCATGATTAATGATATCTTAACACTTATGAATGATTATCCTTTCCTGAGCTGTAAAATACATACACTGTTTTATTTCATTACCATGAGGTGAAGATCCCAACACTGACAGGTGCTGGGCATTAACAGGCAGTTTTGAAATTGTTCTGTGCACTAGAAATTAGATCTCATTTTAATTCAGCTTTTCCAAACTAGTAAATGAGGTTAATGCCATACATATTCAGCTGATATGGATGAAGAAATTGATATAAAGTAGATCAACATAGCTACAGGGCCACTTTAATTTATACGTAAAAAGGCAGTGATAAATGAAAGTAATGTAGTAGTGGTCACTAAACTCCTCAGCCATCAGGGATTCAATAGTGTTAGCTGCTCATTAAAGACATGGTTGGGGTTACCTCAAATAGAAATTTGAAAAGAAATAGCCAACTAACCCTTAATTATCAAAACATAGAAAATACTAATTATGCCTTAATTAGCTTTTCTTTTAATGTACTGAAATTGTTACTTTTTGTGTAGCACAAATGGATAGTTATATCAACAATAAATAGGTTGTTTTAATAACTTTCTTTTACCTCTGGGAAAACCACACTCCAATTTTTAATATGCAATAATGCTTCTCTGTAGCCTGTAGGAGATGAAAATTATTAAGTAGCTTTATTTTTTGAAGATCTTAGAGCAGCTTTGGGAAGAATTATTTCACCATGCATCAATTATTTTTAATTGAACTGAATATTTTTCAGATTGCATGAAATGCCTCTCATTTAAGTTGAACATTTAGAGTTTGTTAAAGAAACACCAGAGTGAGAATTGGGTACAACTTTTTTCTGTGACATAATCTAGGAAGAATAAAGAATGGTTGTTTCAGAAGAAAAATACTGTCGCTGGTATTTTTCCCTTCATTGGGCCAAATCTTACTTTTCCTCTGTTTCATAGCTCCATGCTGTTCTCATCCAATCCCCTTGCAGTTTATATAAGAAAAGAAAGTAAGGATTGACTTCAGTGGAATGGGATCCATTTGGTACTGATGGAAAGCTTCAACATCTGCTGCACAATTCCTTTCCTGCTGAGGCAGTGTTGCCTTCCTTCTGTGGGTGCATGTGCAGGAAAGGAATGGCCCAAGCACAGCTTCATTTGGTTTGTCCAACACAAGTATGTGCTTTCCCAGCTAAATGAGGGGAGGAAAGCACTGCACAGTGCTGGTCATAAAAAATCCAGATTCTTTTAACAGTCCCTGCTGAATTAAATAGAAAGTAATTGCTAGTACAGAAGTCAAAATAAGTAGATATTATTGACCAAAGATTGTAAGTTTTTTCCAAATACATAGAAATTACAAACATCTTTAGAAATCTTATTAGTGACTTCTTGTGAAGTTTTCCTTCTAAATATTTTTAGCCTTAAAATAGAGTGAGTGTTATGCTTACCTACAGAAATTTAGACGTTACAGGATACCAGCTTGCATTTCAAAGAGATTTCAAACATTTTTCATACACCTTACATTCTGTATGTTAGGTGTTCAGTATGTAAAATGAAATGACAAATACAGTTTTATTATTTGATAATGTCCAGATGGTTTTAGTCATACTTTTAAAGAAAAAAAAAGTCTTGTTCCCAAAACTTTAAAGGCCAAAAATGAGATAAGAACATTTAATGTTTCTTGAATGAAATATCTGTTTCCAGTGTGGAGACAGCCACAAAACTAGTCAAATCTGTAGCTCAAACTTGTAAGTGTAGGATCTTTTTTGTGGGATTGGAGATGTCAGTTTGGCAAGCAGCAGCCAGTGTTTAGATTGATCAGGTTGCTTTGGACAAAAGAATGGGAAATGAGTTTTTCTTTTTTCTAGTCCACAGGAAGAATGTTGTTTCATGCGTGTGTATGAATTCTTTGGTTCCCTCCTCTTTGAGGCTCTGACTTCTTGACTGACTGACCAATTTCTAGCAAGTTTAGGAGCTACAGATTTACTCAAGTAAATGTTACTCAGGCAGATCTCCTTTCCTGTTTTTATCACAGTTCCTATCCTGCCACGAGAAGAAAAACTTTCAGTAAATATTCCTAAACTAATACTTGAACTTATTTAGTTGCCTAAAGATTGGACAAGCTAAGTTAATTGTACCAGTGCTTATAAAATCATATTGTTATTTTTAATTCTGGATTGTGGCTTGCACTGACAACCATCCTGCTTCATGTGAAAAATAATTGGATTTCCTTTGAAGAAATCTAATACTTTGGAGGATTCTCTAAGTACTTCATGGAGAATTTTTTGGTCTTCTGTTTTTAGATTTAAAAAATGACGACAACAACAAACAAAGTGAGCTAGAATCTGTGACATTATAATTCATGGGACTAGACAGCAACACTTACTAACACAGTCTTGGCAAACTCTAAATCACAACACACCGTGTCTGTCCTTTAACTGCTTTTGGAAATTTCTGTGCTGAATTTCTCCATTACATGGAAACTCTGTACAGCCAAAAAAGTATCAGGACATGAAGTCAAACACGAAGAACTTAGTGGAGTCATAAACATTGGTTTCCTCATCAGGTTGAGTTGTAAAGTATTTTTCATTTTACATGTCCTCAATTCTGTCATTTTTTGTGTGGTACTTTTGTGTGTGAATCGAAGCTTTTCATCTTGAATTATACAGCACGTTCCCTTCTGTATTTGCTTGGGGAATTTTTGTTGTGCCTTTTCTTTTCCCAGATTTTATGTGATATACTCCCGTCTTCCTCATTTTCTTAGAATACTGTTTAAAATATTTAAATCCTTAAAACCTCATTATCTTGGGGTTTTTTTCCTTCTTAAGTCTAGTACTTTTGCTGCTCCATTTTTTAGACCTTTGTCTCACTAACTCATTATCTTTTGGGCCCTTGCTCTTGACAACTAAAACCTGCATGAATCTTTATAGACGTATTCTTTAATCATGTTTGCAGTTAAAGCACAGGTTTAAGAGCCGTGCTATTTTATTTTAGAATTTTATAACACAAATCAGACAATCCTAGAAATAAATAATTAGCATAGTTCAGTTCTTCTCTTGGCTGTAGCTGAGCTTTATTTTGTAGCTGCTAATAAAGGCACATTATCATGTTCAGGAATTGCAATTATCATTGAAATGAGTATGTCCATTAACTGCAACATTAGGCTGAGGATATAATTACTGTCTAGAGCCAATATTTGTGTGAAGTTATGTCTGTGATGCTATTAAGCTATAAGCAATATTTGTAAACTAATATTTAAATATTTCAGAATTGATACCATCACTTGCGGACTTAAAAACTAATCCCACTTCAACTCCAAATTATTGATAATTTAAATGCTTGGCTAATGTATTATTGAGTTATTGAATGTGAGTATAATTTGTGATATGAGAGACACTACTGTTTTTCTGATAGCAAATGCTCAGAACAAACTGAGCTGGTGGCAGGAGGAGAGAGAAGCTGTGGTGACAGCAAAATCTGATAAAACAGTCATACAGTGTGTCGCAAAATGCTGCAAACAGAATTAATTTTTCTCAGAGTTACATTTCAGACAATTTAGTACAGCAATTTAACTACAGAAAAGCCTGTCGCATGCTAAGAAGAGAATAAGGAAAAGACTTTCCTAATAATGTTACAAGTATTTTGTAATGAGGAATGAGGTTGAGTCTGTTCATTTATTTGCTTTCTGAAAAATTTGAGTATTTCTGCTGACAGAAGAACATGAAATTACCTGTGAAATTAGGTGGATAAATTTGCAAAACTAGGCTAAGTCACCTGTGTAATTCCACACATGTGGAAATGTTTAGATCTGTAACAAGATGCCCTATTCTATGTTTTATTTTATATGCAAAATAACAAAACAAAACTCCTATGTGTAGTTTTCTGTTGGATTTCCTTGGTGTGTGAGTGATAGCCACTGCTTTGGTTAATTTAGTTACCTGTCTCAGAAGTTATTATTTAGGGAATGCTGTTTGGGGGTAAATGTTAAGAAAATCAGTCTTCCAGAATATTTCACCTTATTTTGAATGCAAGTGTGCTTAAAATTTCTAGGAGAGAGGAACTGTTACATTGCTTAGTGATTTTTGTCTGCTACAGCCTAATACACTTCCTTTTTCTGCTTTACAAAAGTAGTTTTGAATTTAGCTTTCATGTGGCTTTATGGCTTACCTACCTCTGCTCTGTCTTTGATGACTGGATTTAGTTGTAATGACACTTCTTATGTTTTCTGTCCACATCAGTAAATACTACTTTGTATTTATTATATTGTTTGTATATATTATGTTGATTATACTCTTTGCTTAAAAATTCACTTATCATATCATCTCAAGCAGATTCTCTTCTCTGAATAACCTCTAGCTGCTGGACCTCTCCACTCTGCTGTATATCCCAAATCAACTTAGCAAGAAGGAGTAAATAGTGAATGGGGCATCTTGAGATTAAAAAAAAAAAAAAAAATGCTAACTTGTGACTTACTCATCTAAAATATATTGGGCTTGTTGCTGTATGTTGGCCTCATATCCTCATTATTTAAACAGCTTAATGAATTAATTTTCCAGACCTTGCAGTAAGTAAATTAACCATCAGAGTTCAGAGCAGAGTGAATAATTCTTTAATATTAGACTATGGCAATTTTTATGACTCAAGTTAAACTTAATTATGAAACTGCTTATTGCATATTTGTGTAACTCAAAGAGAAAAAATATGCAAAATAACACATGGTAAGTACATCTGTCAAAAAAGAACAAGCCAGTAAAATCCTAGGAGGTTAAACAATTCTTGTTGATAGTGGTTGAGTTACCCACCATTCTGTCCAGGCCCTGTGTCTGTGGTGTGCACTGGTCAGCGCTGCTGAAGGGGGTTTGTGTGATTGCAGCTGATCAACTGTTTAGCCTCTCCTTCAAATTACTGAAGAATTGAATTTAGTTACCAGCAACTATTGTATTATTAAAACAACCCTCTAGATGGTCTTCTAGATTTTCCTTTAGAATAGTTGTTGTCATCTTAAATTTATAAAGGGAAATATGTATTTGTATTTGTATAGCAGTCGTAGGAGTTGTTCCAGAGCACTAACATCAGTTCATTGGAATTATTTTTTTTCTAAGAAAATATTTAACTCAAGTAATGATCTTTCCAGGTGGCTTTATGCACTGACTGTTTCTATTCTCACATGTGAAATACATGTGATAATTAAATAGACGAAGTACAGAATTCCACCCTTTGTGACCTCAGTTGGTAAGGTTTTGACCTTAAAAAAAGGTGAAGTTTCTGCCCTGCATTAAACATTGCATGGGAACTGTCCATCACTTGGAGTATTTTGTGCTGATTTTGTTATAGACATAAGTTTTGGGCTAATCCAGAATTGCAAAGAACATGCGTTTCTCCTTTTACCTATTACTCCTACACCATTACTCCTGGTTCTTTAACTAAATAGGATTGGATAGTTTGCATTCCTCTTGTGATTTATTCATAGTTTTTTTCATGCTTTTCAGAGTTATTTACAAGTATTTGTATGGAAAGATCAGTGATGGCCTGATCAGCTATTCATGGAGCAGCACATACAGAACCTTTGTCTCTTCCCTTGAAGCTGTTGTCACTGAGCCATCCAGCCTTACCATCACTTGCGCTCCAGAAGGGGTAAAGTCAATGGAGCTTGAGTTCCTAACGACTCTTTCCTTCAGAACAGCAGAAGTCATATGCAGTATATAGCATGAGAAACCTTTGAGGCTTCAGCTACTTCCTCTATTTTGCAGTTCCTTTGATCTGGAAACTTTCTAGGTGGATGAAGTCATTAGACTTCTGAATCAATTTTTTAAAAATTTTTTATTTGGACTGCTCTTGGCTTCACATAACTTATGTGGATGGCCTGAAACGCTGTCTGAGTGTGTCACATAACGGAAACTTCCACATCATGGTAAGATACTTCATGATGAATTAAGTGATAAGACTCCTCTGAGCCAGATGAGATGTTGTACCGATGTGCTGCCTTTTGCACATGTACGACAGTAACTTTATCAAGAAAGGTCTTCACAGAAATCTCTGCAGAAACTGCATTTTGCTCAGTCAAGGAAAGAGCTTCCAGCAAGCACTGCTTTTCCTAATTGTGTTTCAGCTCATTCAAACATTTTGATTAGACCTGCACTCTGATCTTTTTTTTTTCCCCCTTTCTACTAAATATTTGAATCATTTGCGCTTTTCATCCCATTTTACTGTACCATTAGGAAAAGCAGTAAGGTTTCTCAGATAGATCCAATCCTTTCATTGTCTTAAAGTTTAAGAAATGCCAAGTTTAACTGGGAAAATGCTTGAAAAATAATAGATACAGATGCTATTTTCATTTATGTGGTTGGTTTGGTGGTGAAAATCCAAAGACCATAGAAGGCATGGTGTTAGAGGGTACCCAGATATGTTTTTTCTCTCCAAGAAAAGGAAAATGAACCCATTGCCACTGTATTGTTTCCTTTTTCATGTTGCACAGGAAATTGGCATCTTTCTGGAAAATCTTGTGCAAACCAACCTGCGTTGGGTCATCCTCTTCCTTAAGGAAGATTTGTCTTGCAGTTCCAGGACCACTCACAAAGGTCCAGGTGACAGGTCAGTGCCTGTAAGTGTAAACTGTGAGAGGAGCAGCTTCTGTTTAGAAATCTGCAGTAGTGTTGGAATAGATATTTTGAAGAAACCTAATTCTTCAGAAGGCCAAACTGCTTAGGCTGGAAACCTTTTCTCATCTCTTGTCAAACATTTTGAATACATTTACAGTATGAACATGTTAAAGGTTAGGAATTCCCATAGTCTTCCTTAAATATACAGTCTTCTGCTCTTCGTTCAAACAGAATATTGGATTCTGTAACTTTGTCTAAGGAGACTCATGAAGATGTTCATAGCATGCTGTGAAATACAATGGTTTCAGCTGCAATCAGGAGTGAGCTCTTTTCCTGTCTGTGCTGTCCATGATCTTGGGCATGGACAATTCTCCAGGGCACTGGAGAATTTTCCAAAGTGGAAACTATGTCAATTTGTCATTTTCTAGCAGAAAGCAAGCTCACCAGTAAGTTTCCATGAACTAGAGATTCCCACTCTTGCAGTAGTTGCAGCACACACATCATTCTCCTTCACACTCACTGTTGCTGATGTTCAACCACAGAATGAAAGACTTCTTGAGAGTCATTCCAAATCTGCTGTTCCTTTGCACGAGAATCAGATGTTCTGCTTCCTATTGCTGGTATGAAAATGCCATCTTCTATTATAGAGACATAAATCCCAGATATGGGTTTTCTGATGGTCTCATACAGAGGAGAGGAGCTTTTGTGTGGATCTACCCCATCATTTTAGACTTCCATGTTTTCTGGAAAGTTGGTATAAAAAATTCCAAACTAATTATGTTTAAACAAACACACACATCCTGTGAGTTGTAAGAGAATACTGATTTCATGAACATTTGATTAAAATAATCACATACCAACTTACTGAAGTTGTTCCTAGATCAGAGAAGGAGTTTTACAGTTTTTACTAGAAACAGTCAGAGAGGAAGTAATTCACTAGCACTTGTGATTCCTTCTACCTGTCTCATAGATAGACATATCTCCTGTCTTCCCTTGCAGATGCCTATGGTAATGTATTAGTATATTACTGTATGAAGCTTTTTGAACCAGTTTATTTACTTAACCATGCTTCAAATCCTTGTAAATTATGATCCCTGGAAATTCTAATGCAGTGAAGTGAGAGTTGCCAGTTGCCTCTCTGGATTGTCTCCTAATGCTAGTGATTTCCTTCTTCTCATACTGGTCAGGACTTTCTGAACATGATGAAGTCATTTGCTCCGTATCAGTCACTTTGAAATTCATTGAGACGTGATAAATGCTGCTTTTTTTCCTGAGAATCATCATCTTTTAGAGAAGTTGTTTGCTGAAAGTATGGCTATAGTCTTCAATGTGTTAGACACTTGTTCTAACTGCACAGGCTTTGCAACTGCCTTCAGTTTACTCAGCCCCCTGCATGAGTGATTTCTGAGTGTCATGGCTCTGTGGCTAAATTTAGTGTAGTACCAGGACTGCTTTGTAAAGCTGCTGGTGCCCTTGGAGGCAAAGGAGGAAAGGTGTTCTCCTGAACTACTGGGATTTCAAGGAAGTTCATACTTGGCAAAGTAAATCTAGTGATTTGTATTTGTTAGTACTTGTAATCCTTTTAAAAATAGTTTTAACTGTAGATGTTGCAAAATCCACCATTTTTTTTATAAATAAATAAATCGCATCTATTGGGAAAGTATGGGATGTGTGACAGGCAGAAGGTCAGAGGGAGCACAACAAAACAAATGGAATTGTGCTGGTTGCGATGTACCGGAGGTAGGAAACATTCTGGTGAATAATCAAAGTCATGTTTGTTTTGTATTCTATAAAGATTTAAACACAGTAACACTTTCATACTACCAGTGTGAATACTTAGATGGTAAATGATATGAAGTTATTTCTAGAGGTGCATAAAGCTGTCAGGTAAGACTGAGCTGTGATATGTAGGGGTATTTCTATTGCCAACCTTGGATTACTCTTAGCAGTTCAACCTTGTTACAGTTTGCCTTTTGCTCTCCTCCCGTGCCAGTAAACAAGTACTTGTGCAAATGCATCCCTCCTGTTCATCCCTGGAGGGCCAGGAGGAGGGGAAGCAGGTAGGTGGAGGCTTCTTGCTCTGCAGTGTTTCCAGCCCCAGGTTGAGGGCGTTAAACTTCCTTCTTTCCTTGACGCTACTTCGACCCAAAGCAAGGGAGAAAATATTTTAGAGAAACATATATTTCATTTTTAAACATGCTTAACCTTCATAGTTATGACAGATTTTAAAAAATCTTTGCATTTGAGACAACATTAATAATTCATGTGTGTTTCATTAAGAAAAAGAACAAACTGTCTGTAGGGTCATTAAATTCTTACTTGGCTAGGATCATCAAAGTTTAGATGACCTAAAATGGTACATTGTTGCGGTCATAATATGCCACTTGAAAAAAAAAATACCCTGTGATTTAGTTTTGATTCTGACAATGCTCAAAAGGATTTGTTATCTTACAGACCTTTCTGCAAACTACTAATGGGATGAACACAATATATCACTTTTATAATAGTGAGCTATTAAAGGCAAACATAAAGCAGTCTGAAGCCCATAAGTGCTGCCAACAGCTTCTGCTTTAATGAATTCCCTTTTAGATGTCCATTAAATGCTCATGGCAAATGTACTCATAATGGAAATGGCAAATCTAAATGGGTAGATATGAATAATCCATGGAGTTTAAATTCTGTTTATGATCATCTTCACATTTAGTTTTCAAGACAACGCAGTTTAGTTTTCATTACAGTTTGGAATAAAGAGGACAGGGAGTAATTGATTGCTTCAAGCAGATTAAAATCAATGGGTTGCTTTTCAAAGAGCCCGTTCAATGCAGTAATTTCAACTTTAAACATTGATTTAGGAAACTCAACACAAAATGTTTTGTGCCGTGTGAACTTTTATGTGGAAAGACTAATACTAATTTTATTTCTATATATCTGTATATAGAAATATATAGAGGTTGTTATCAGTATGTGCATGGGTAAACAGTGATCTATATTAAGTTATTTTGGTATTATTGCACTCATATAATGAATCAATGAGATTCCCGTCATCATTGGGATACTGTTTGTGAACCATTAGCACACAGAAATTACAGCCCATCATACATCATTACTGTGATTGAGGCTTTATTACCATATTCTCAAATTGCTTGCTTGCTATAAAACTAAATAGACACCAGACAACTATAGGTAGCCAATAGACTGTGCATTATTGTACTGGAGTAATGAAGGATTATTGTAGCATAATGGGACACAACTTATGAGGAAAATAAACTTGGCAGCAAAGGAAAGCTTGAGTGTTTTTAATGTTTGTTGTTACTGCTTTAAAGGTCAAATATATTTGTTATGATCGAGTTACTGTTTCCTTATTTCATGAATCATACATTTTTTGTGTTTCACATAGGCCTCATTTTATATTGAAGCATTTAAGAGGCAGGAACTGCACTGCACCTTTCAATTCCAGAGATGGATTGATGTACAGCTTTGGAAGCAGTGGTGTGGTTGTGGAAGTGGTGGGGTGGCTCAGAGGATGTGTCCATAGCTCTGCACAGACATGGCATTGTTCTGGAAAGAGGCAGAGAGGAAAACCTGCATCAACAGACAGCAGCTGTTAAATGTGATTAAGTTCTCCAAACAGATAGAGGCAAAATAGGAATTTTGGATGCTTTAGTGAAAGGATTCATGATATCTTCAGTTTTGAAGCTAAGAAGACATACTGAATTTGGACCTTGGGAGTTTAACAATCTCTTGTGACAGAACTGGGGGCTTTACTGTACAACATCAGGATTTGCAAGGTATATTCAAGGTGTTACTTTCTCCAGCTACAAAAAAATATCATATTTTAGAAAATTAAATTGTTTCAATTTTCTAAACTTTGGAATGAGTTTAGATCACCCAATGTTAGTCCCAAAGACTCAGTGGAGAGAGAACTGCAGCTCCAAAAGCAATTTTGTATCATCCTTTGGAAGTACCTCAAACCCACTCACCTACTTCCTATATCCCACCTCCATCCCCACATCCTTGCTCACACATTTCTCTCTCCGCTTCTTCTTACTGTTGTTCTCCTGCTTCTTTCACAATAAATTCCTGTGATACCTGTCTTCAGTGAAACTGAAGTGATGTGGGATAACTCATTCAGAATCCTTGAGGGTTTGGGTTTTTTTTTTTTAGTTTGGTTTGGTGTAGAATTTAAGATCTTCCCTAATAGGATTTATTCTGATTATGTTGGGGAGTCAGTGTTTGGCTGAGGAGTAATGGAAACATTCCAAGTTTCTGAAGGGGTTCAGGTTATTACCATGATCAGTGACTTTTGTTTCAGTAGGGCCTACAAGCCTTGATTGTGTTCAGGTACCAAACTATTACTGTATGTATTTGGGACAGTTTGCAGTAGCACTCCTGGCTTTACCAAGGGATGTCATCAGCCACAGTGAGAACATAATGACTATTTCTTAGAGCTTGTAGGTGAGTATACAGCAAAAGACTGGATCCTTATAACAAACAGAAAGGAAAATAAGTCTGACTGTATTCCCCTGTACAGTCTGGGAGTGGGATTCAATCTCTGGGAGCATTATTTTATTAAAAAAACTGAATTATTGGCTGCTGAGTGATGACAAATCTAGTTTACCCTACTATAGCTTGTCTGTGATCTCGGGGACTCAGTTGTGTGCTCCCAACTCCTGTTTTTATTCTCAAGTACCAGTAGATATGTTGATTTAACAAGTGTGAATAAGGCTTTGACTGTATTAGCAAGTCTTTTACAGAGGTAAATGTTTTATTTAGTTTGGGATTTGTTTTGTTTTTTTTCTTTTCCCAGTAGTGGGAAGTTCCTGTATAGTTCTTGTGAATGTATTTATGTGTAAGTGACCTCACAGGTGTTACGACATTTTCCTTATGAATATTTGTTGTTAAAGAAGGAACATATAAATAGCCTTTGAACTTCTGGCATTTCATGTGTTGCTGTCCTGTAAGGAAACAGTCTCTTTTCCCCAGTACAGTCTGTGACAGCACCTCTGCTCCTACAGTCACAAGGGGAGAACATCGGAGGGTGTTCTCACGCCCTGTTCTCTGTCATCACCACTGCATGAGAAGGAGTGAAAAAGCAAAATGCTCTTAGCTCTGTTTAACTTCTTTTTTTATAACAAAGTCTTTCTTCTTGTATTCTTTCAATTCCACCTCTGGCCTTCCATATCATTAAAGTGTTCCAGCTTGGTCATCTGTCCTGCACTGACAACCCAACTGAAGGCAGTTGTTGTCTGCCCCTTCTGAGGGAGGCATGACCTTTGAAATATAGGTGTGTTTTCTTTATCACTTCTAAGATCTGCATGTCCATTAAGCCATATTCGTTCTGTGACCTTGAAGAGAATCAGATAATCTTTGGGATTTTCTTCTTAGAAAAATGTTGATATACTTCACTGTAGGTAAGTGAAAAATTGAAATTAGCTCTATGCTTTCTGGTAAGCTGAAATGATTGTTAGTCTGCTTACACAATAATGATTGTGATCTTGTCCAGAAAGATCTTGCTGTTTTCTAGAATCCTTCCCCATCATTTCTACAATGAAGGAATAGTATTCAGCATTGTCCAAACTGTAACATGGATGTGGTTCTCCACTCTCGAAGTCTCTGTCCATGTGTGTGCTCATTTATAACATTTCAGCACAGACATCAAGGTCTTAAGCTTGTAGTCCTTTGGTTGCTCTCTCAGATGGCAGGTTACAGCAAAAAAGTTCTCTCTCGCATCTTTAGTCAGAAAGGTTTTGCCTTCTAAGACCTAAAGTTTGAAGTACTCCACTGCTTTTTCTGAAAACTCATGTCAGGGATAGTCGGTGGCTACGTGCTGGCAAAGCCATGTAGCTACCAAGTTTGGGCACTACTGACTGTAAGGAGTGCTTTAGGATGGACATGGGGATGTTTTCACCTCTCTGCCTTGGTGTGACAAGGTCAAAAAGTAGTTTCAGTTCTCCCTATTTACTGGTAACTGATACTTAGGACTTCTGGCTATGAGACATTCAGAGAGGGAAGCTTCTGTTCACATTCCTATAAGATTTTAAAGATGGGTTCTGAAAGAGAAAAAGCCATAATGGTCTGTTATGGTGACAAGAAGGTGTCAACATCCATCATCCTTTTTACTTGCCTCAGAAGGATCCAAATCTTCACACCCTTCTAAATTTGTGCTGTCTATTCTATTTCATCAACATTTGATTCTTCTCTGTTGGACTTTTTAGAATGTTGCAGCAAAATGTGGTAACTGTTTCACATCTTAGGAAGGAAGAAACATGTTGTTTCTGCCAGTTATGATTAGCTGAGCAAGGGCTGTAAACCTTTGGGGGCTGAGGTGTTGGGAGAGCAGACTTCTTAGAGCTTGGTTGTCTCCAGGCAGAGATTGCTGAAAAAGGTAACAGGCAGTGTTAAAGCTTCTCCCAGGCTATGAAAATAGAGCCTTGTCCATTTATCCCAAGACTTTCTTCCAGAAATAAATCTACGTTTCCACACAGAAAAGTTTAGTCATTCTTCTTGTAAGCAGCTACCTGGAGCTTTCTATAACATGTGTTACTGCTTGGTTTTTCTCACTATATGAATATCCATCTGAATTATTATTCAAAAAAGAAGAATTACTTACCAGTAAAAGGAACATTTGAGATGCATAGTCCAAATACACATGTACTTCTTATTTGTCTTCCCTTTTTAAACTCACTCATCTCTAGCACTCAGGGAAATGGTGCAGGACGTACTTTGCATTAAATAGCCTTGTCACACGTGCAGCAGTCAAGGTTTGAGTCTAATTCTGTAGATCTGATATACTTACCTTAAGTAACGGCTGTAGGACACTCACAGAGAGACACAGAGTGGGCCTTGCAGGGTTAAGGGCCTGGGAATGGTCTCATTTGACTAAAAAGCTGCTTTTGTGCTCGAAAGGTACCTTTTGGTGGAACAGGATCTGTTGGGAGGGGAATCGATGTAGATGTCACAGCTCCAGGACTCACACTTAACGAAGATTGACAGTACAGTTTCATAGTCCACTCAACTGCAGCTGAAAAGGTAGTTCTACTGTTCTCTGTCCTGCATTGTCATTGCTCTGTGTGTGGCTGGGTAGGGGTTGCTGTCTCTTCGTGTCAGGATTGGTTTTTGCTCCTGGCTGCAGAATTGCCAGTGGGAGCTGCTGTAGATGTGGCTCTCTTGTGAAAAAACAAAAGATTAATCATTCTTCTCTACTAGTTATTTCTATTGTACTACTATTCTCAAGCACATGTACTGCTGTCAGAAAGCAATTTTTAAAATATATTTACTCATTTCAGAACTTTGTTTGTAATTTTAATTACAGGTTTCCAGTTAAAGTAACAGATATGAATTTGGGAGTTATAATGAAAGTACTTATGAAGTTCTTCCTGTTGGATGCATTACAACTGAGCACCTGTTGCCACGAAAAAAATTCTTGATATGCCCATGCTCTATAAAAGTACACTGCAGCACTGATGCATCAGGACTTTTGTATTTATAAGGCAGTAAAAGCATTTAAGTACATGAAGAGTTCTGTTGAGTTCTGTTGAGTTCTGTAAAAAAAATCTGCTGTAAGTCAATGTAGTGCTACGTGCCTGACAATTCCAGTTTTAATAACTGTGATATTCCATATTTTTGCATGAAGGCTTCTGGTGTTCCTAATGGGAACCAGTGAAACCATCAGGGGTAGAGTATGCAATGACTGAGAGGCAGTGAGCAATTTGATGTGCAATCACTTTTGCCAGGGGTTTGGGAATACATGCTTTTTAATAAAGTACATTTGACCTTTCTTTTGCTTCCATGTGGCATGAATTTACAATGTCATTTCAGATCTTAAAGTAGAGGCAATATCTGTAAACCACGGTACATTATTATACACCAGTCCAAACAGGAGGTAAGGATAGGGAAGGAAATGATGAATTTGTTGTATTTCCATAGATGTTTGACCATAAACATGTATTAATATATTTTTACAAGGATATATACAATAAGAGCATTCCACATTGAGCAATGGTCACAACACACTGCTGATATGCAATCAGTATACAAAACCATGCTTGCTTTTTGTGAGTAGAATGTCTTACACCTGGGAAATGTGAAGAGGTTTTGTCAGAGGTTCCTGTGACACCTCTGGTGGGGTCTCAGTGCAGTGGTGTGTCCTGCTGAGGCCTGACACACTGCTCTGCTGTCACTGCAGTCCCTCTGGTCAGACCAGTAGGTTCCTTGTCTCAAGGAAAAAGACTTTGAAGTAATAATGATGTTCTAATATATTGACAGAAGTTTGTGTAATTCCATTACCGCTGTAATGGGTTTTAGCTTCAGTAGAACTTTCCCACTGCCCTCTGGTCCTTTCATCAGAATTTGGTAAATGAGTCAGTGTCTTATTTCTTCAACGAGGGCTGTCTTGTTAGGAGGTTTGAGTATTCTGGGAGTAATGATTGTTAGGCAATACTCTTTTCTTGAGTTTAAGACTCAAACTTATAAATTAGTGTAATTAATGTAATTATAAACATCTCACCAACTGGGTTTTTAATAGGCATGATTCCTAACAGCAAATATGTTCATCTTTTAGGTTTGAAGATTCTATTTCTATTAATTTTCAGGCAGTTCTTTCATGTAGTTGCAGAAATGGTCTCTATGCTGTGGTAATGCCATTTTTACATAATAATGCCTTTTTTGTTCTAGAATGCTAGATGAAACCACTTATTTTTATTTATGTTAAATATCTTCATATGTATTTGATGATATTCATATATATGTGTTTTCAGTTAGTCAGTGGAAATCAAATAATTTGTTCATTTCTCAGAAATGTGAGGTATGTTTGATTTTTTTAAAATAATTTAAATTATTCTGGTTTAAAATATTTTTTAAAACATTTCATTGGGAAGTATCACTCAGGTTTTGACTATTAGATTTAACACATGATTGCATTTGGTTTGCTCATCAAAAGTGGAGAACATTTAATATTTATTCATAACAAAAGTATTAGAGAAGCTGTCAATAAATTTTCTGTCATAATTGAATCATAGGATATCTAAATTGTTGATAATATGATCTGCTCGTTAAACAAAAGTGTCTGGAGAAAATGATGGATTAATTGACTGATGGCTAAGGTTTCTCTCAAATATAATGGTTTACCCAGTTTGATTTGATTTGTGTAAAATAACTTTCTCTAATAAACAATTTGCTCAGAGGCAATAGAAGAAATGAATGGTTATCAAACCAAACTTAATTAGTCTCTCCTAGATTGATATTACTTGGGGAGTCTTCGTTTTAATTGTGGAGAGCTGGATATGAAGAGTTTGGTTCATTATATTTTTCCTGTATAAACACTATTGTGTAACTACCTATGGAATATAACATGTAAATTCATTTTAATAAATGCTTGTAAAGTGAATTAGCTAATTATGCCAGGCTAAAAATGATTCCTTTAATTATTTTAGATATTTAACTAGTACTTCAATTTTATTATTGTTAGTCTGTAAACATAATTTGTAGTAGCTCTGCCAGACTAATTAGAATATATAACTTAAACAGTTTCAACAGTAAATGTAAATGCTCATAATGTTCTTTTCTCTCAATAACCCATTTCTGTTTTAAAAAAAAATTAAAATGATGAAGAAATTTTTGATGTAGATTTTTTAAATGTGAGGAAGAATAACTTTTTCTGAAAAATACAATTTCAGAAGAGTTGATATGGTTCAAGACTCTGGAATAGTTGTCAAGAGAAGGGAAAATCCTGGTCTTTTCCTCAGAGATGGGGGTCAAACTAAACAAAAATCATTAAGTAACAATTTTGTGAGATTCCAGGTCATTAGATTATCCACATATAATATAAACCACAAATACGGTCACATTCCACTTCTTTCAGAGGTTAAGCACTTGCTTAATTGCAGTAGAAGGTGAAAATCTGCATGTTCAAACCAAGAAGAGTTGGTCTTAATGGCTTCCAGTTCACTTAATGTAAATAATTTTCTCTTTTCTTTAAAAAAAAAAATTTCAAAACATCTGTAGAAGATTTACAAGATTTTAATATAAAATGTACATGAGAGGGCTGTTGTTCAGTGCTGAGTAAGTGTGAAAGAAAGACATTTGTAAAGAGTAATTTAGATGTTCTTAATTATATTCCGTCATGTTTAATCTTGGTTTTATAAACCCAGAAATTAATCTGGTTTATTGTTCCTTCTCACACATGAAGTTTTCATTTTGACAATCCGTTACCTCCGTTTTCCTTTGTGTGGGAAACTACAGATAGCTGAAATGTGGGCAGGAAATGAGAAACGTCCTTTAGTTTTGTCTGTATGCAATCATTGAATGTAGGTGTGTGCTCTAACTTTGGGAAGTAGAGATTTATGTGCAGAAACTGCTGCTAGGAAGCCAAGTGTCCTGGCACATCCGTGTGAGTGACAGAAACCTGCTGCAAAATGGCACCTTGGGCCTATCTTTGGAGCAGAAACAGGATCAAACACAACCTTTGGTGTTCTCAAATAACGTGTTCTCAGGAATTCTCTCTGAGATATGGGCACTTTGCTTTTCCTTATCTCCTGACTGTCAGGCCATCAAAGGAATAGATCTGTTCAGCTGTATGTATATATATGTATATTCCTCGCTGGTATGACTCACTGTGAGTCTCAAAAAGGATTTTGAGAGCAATATACTGAGAATGTATAGTAGTCTTTGGAGTATTGTACGTTGATGAAAATAAACAGTAAAGTCTAGCAAGTCTTGGACACTATTTACGTATCAAACTTTATCAGTTAAATCTCATAAATTCAGTGAGAGTCTCACAAGTACCTTCATGTTGAACCAGCAATTTCACTTCAGGATTTTGGGAGCTCTTGTTGTATGGTGCATCTCCTTGTTTGTGGTGGCACGAGAATTTCTCACACCCCAGGAACTAAAGGAATTCTGTGCTAGTTCTGGAAGTCCAGAACTAAATCCTGCTCTTTTCTCAGATTGACAGATATTTTTTCTCTGTCTTTGGAAAAAAATGACCATTGCATTTTTTTTTTAAGCTTGGTATGGTTTGATTTCTTTATCATACCAACATTAAATACATGCTAATTAGGCTGTGTAATTGTACCTGTGGGTGTCCTTTCTGCTGTGACTCAGCAGTGCAGTAGACAGGCCATGTGGCCACCAAATCAAATCCAGATGTCAGATTCTTGAATACGTGAACATCATCCTGCTGAAAATACTGCGTTGTGTTGACCTGATGTGCTGTGCCATGAAATCCCTTGTTAGAGAACTCATCCAGGGGCTTGAGTCTTTCCACAAAAATGAAAAGTCTTCACAGCCTACAGTAGCATAAGGCTTGCACGCTTCAAGGACTCCGAGAGCCAGGAGAGCAAAGAAATTAGAGTTTTTTACAGGGCAGCAGTTTATTTACATAATGAGCAGGTAGTGTAAAAATTAAGGTTGAAGTTTAGACTCTTTGATCCATCCTTAGTAGATGGACTTTCGCTCTGAAATCCTTGTAATAGGAATTTCTTCCACAGCCTTGCGGCATGTTCTGTACCTGCCCTTTTGTACAGAACAGCAGCTGAAGCTCCCCCAGTGAGTGGGGACTCCTTGGGGTTTGGGGGGAGCAGGGCTGTGTCCTGTGTCCTGTGGGGTGGGGCCCTGAGTGCTGGACCCCAGGGGCCAAGTGGCCCCTGCTGCTCTTGTTCTGCTGCTCTTTCTTGCAGACAGAGCTGGAGAGCAAGAAAGAGCTGTTCCTGTCCGGGGCAGGGAGGGCATCAGGAATGTCTGTCTAACACTGACTGATTTACAGATAAAATCAAATGATCCTGAAGCAGGGATCATAACTAATTGTGGAAGGCAAGGACATGACAGGAAAGAGTGTAGCAAGATTGTGTGGCACTTCCAAGTATGATGAGGAATTGTAAAGATTCTTAGCAATAATTCCTTGTTAGGTAAATTGTAACATTCTTCTTCACAATCATTATTTCATTAGGCAATTTTACTTATTCTGAAATAAGCAAAAAACCCAAAAAACCCCTTGTATACAAATTTGTGCCTTACAGGCAGGAAATAAAGATTCTTTAAGTTTTTGAAAACCTTTAAGATTCAAGGTAGTTAGTGATTTTTAATAATAAAGAAAACAAGTATAGGGCATAGAAAAAAAATGCAAGGTTTTTCCTAAAGCGTTTATGTGTTGATATCTGATTTTAAGTATTGAGGAAATATTAAACAGTATACACATGAATATAGGAAGTGATCTTAAAATATCTAAAACCCTTAAAACATGAAAATTATTTGTGTTTTAATTATATTAAACTTCTACAATGTTTAATCTTAAAGCAAGGGTAAACACAGTTTTCAGATCACATTTTCAAGTTATAATACTGCAGAGATGTGTGTAATATGCTTAACTCAGGCCATGTGCTGTTCGTTACATAGGCACTATTATGAATTAAAATATTTCACTTCACTGACCCACAGGGGCTAAATATTTGTAATCTCTATTGTTGCCCAACCATACTGTGTATAGTTAGATAGACATGTATAAAATTTCATGTTCTGTTGGTGTTGCAGTTAATAGACAACCACAATGTACAGCAGAAGTCAGGATGATTATTTTTTAGAGTGTTTAATATTTTTATTGTGATAGCTTCGGCTACAGAGTTTCAACACACACTTAGTTGTGTTGCCCATTGTGCTTCTCAAAGAGTGTTTTCTGGGAACACTAGATTCCTCATTAAATATATCTCAGAACCAATGCAAAAGTTAAGGGTTCTCTGCATTCTCTGTTCTCTCTGTTACAGCATAACCATGGCTAACAGTTTGTCCTGGATTTCCTGTCTGCCAGACAAAGCATATGAAGCAAACAGCTTGTGTCAATGCTCTATTTTACAGCTGAGGTCCTTCTTGGACCCTTCTCAAGACTCCCATCAGAGTCTTGTGGGAGCAAGGTAGAACTCCAAAAAAAAAGAGAGAGAAAAAAGTTGACATATAACAACTCTTAATTCCCTGTGTAGTAATTTTAATTTGAAAGTAACCAGTTGGTTATTAATTAGAAGAGTAACAATTTTGGTTTTACTACGCTTTGTGGGTTTTTTTATGATCTATGGTGAAAACTGATTGCATTTTATTAATATTCCTAGCTTGATATTAAAGCCTGTCACAGAATCATCATCCTTGTTCTCCGCTATGACATCCTTCCACACCTCTGAGCATCTCTGAGTGCAGTAACATTGACCTGACTGTACACATAGCACATCTCTGACAGAAGCTGGGCTTAAAATGGTTGTCCTGAGCCAGCTTGGTTAAGAGTTAAGCAAATCCATATTGCTTATGCAAATCCATATGCAATACTCTTATTGTCTTAATTGACTTCTAGGCAGGTGCACAAAAAACAAGCCTAGTTCCATAGGTAAAAAGTGTGCATAAATAAATGTTTGCACTACAAACTGGGAATACTCTGTAAGTGCTTGGCAGAGCACTCACTGTTGTGGCTTGACTCCATCCAGAACTCAGCCCCCAAACAACCTCTCACTCGCTCCCCCCTGGTGGGACTGGGGAGATAAATGGAAGGGTAAAAGTGAGAAAAGTTGTGGGTTGAGATAAGAATAGTTTAATAACTGAAATAACATAAATTAATAACAGTAGTAGTAGTAATAATAATAATAATAATTTGCAATGGGAAGTAAAATAATACGGAGAAATAAATTACCCAAGAAAGAAAAATTATGCGAATGACAACAACTGCTTGATCCCAGCCACACTATGGGTACAGGGTGTGCCAGTCCCCAAGCAGCTGCCTCCTGCCAGCATCCCCTGTCTCCCCAGTTTATTGCTGAGCATGACATCCTGTAGTCCGGAATATCCCTTGGGTCAGCTGAGGTCAGCTGTCCTGGCCGTGTCCCCTCCGAGCTCGCTGGTGGGGTGGGATGAGGAGCAAAAAGGCCCGGACTGTGTGTGAGCACTGCTCAGTGATAAGGCAAACTTCCCTTGTTATCAACACTGCTTTCAGCACAAATCCACAATAGCTTTGACTGGCTACTGTGAAGGAAATGAACTCTATCCCAGCCAAACTCAGCACACTTAAGGTGACAAGGCTGAAAGTCCCTTACATATGACATTGCAAAAGCACAAATGGCTTCAGTTTTGTCATTTAGAAGCCAGGGAGTATAAAGAGATCCCTTCCTCATCCTAACATCTGTGAATCTCTCATTTATGTTGTTAATGTTTTCTAAACCAGAGCAATCTTTTCTAGGTCAGTTGGCAAGCTGGACCAAAACTTTGAAGTTAACCTGCTGAAATAAATTCTGTTAGTTACACCAAACCAGTGGTTACACTTGGCCATCTTGGTACCTTATCTAAGATTTACCTTCACAGTTTATTATATAGTTCCTTGTGGGCTTCCAATCACCCTGCAAGTTTGGCTTTGTACTTGATGGTTTCATGCTTTTCCTCAGCATATGAGTAACTGTTTAAAAGGTTGAAGAAAGTAATTAGTTTTAGGATTGAACTTGATAAGTTTATGAATGAAGTAGTATGGTCTGGCTGCCTGAAGTAGCAGCAGTCTGGATAAAAAGCAATGGGAAGCCTCTTTCAGGGCTGTGTTCTGCATTCCTGTATTCATGTATGTATATATGCAATGGTTTAAAATACTGCATAGATAATTACCAATAAGTTTGGCTTTGATTTAGGAGGTCGTTAGGATGCCTTTTGGTTACCTGTGTACTGCCTTTGTATTCAGCAGCAGGTGTAAAAATAATCCTTGCTCCCTGGATGAAGTTCAGAATGAAATAAAAACAATCCTTGTAATACTTCAGTCATATAATAAATGGCATTTGGGGGTAAATAGAGGAGACGATTGCAAGCTTTAATGGAAAAAGGATTTTTAAAAGGATTGTGTCAAACATAGTACAATAACTCTAAGGTAAGAGAGGGGGTTAAAGATGCAAAAGTGAAAGAATGTGCTCTTACCTGTTGCCAAGCATTTTTTCATGTATGCATTATAGCTCTTTTTTGTAATGGTCAGTATTGCCCTTATTGTGTTCTGTTTACATGTCTGACTTCTTGTTTGGATTTTACTTGGTGATTTGGTATTAATTTTTAATGTGAAAGCACTTAGCATTAGGAGTTTGACATTTTGTCTGACCTTAATCACCAAGAGGATCATGAGAGGTTTATTCAGTGGGAAGAGAATTGTTACAGCTCCGACAGAAATGATGGGAAATAAGTAAACAGCCTTTTAAATCTTCACCAGAAATCAATAGAGTTTAAAGATGATGGACGTTGGTGTTTTCTGCTGCTTAAGGAGTTCAACCTTTTACGGGAAAGTATCTTCTCTGAGTGTCAGCATTTTTTTGCTCAGCATCATGAATCACCACTGCAAATAGAACACTCTGCATAGAGCACTTCATCATTGTTATACAGATGATGTTATAGATCTGTCTCTCTGTGATACTGCAGAGGTGTGGTGCTACTTCATAACATTGCTAATTAATGGATGGTCAGCAAAATAGGTGTATTTGATAATATTTAAACTGATGAACTCCTGTCTTTATTCTGTCATTGTAATGGCTGCTGTATAGAACTTTTTAAGTTTTAGCTCTTTTCCCCGTGTCAGTAGGTACCTTTATTTAAGTGAGAGTTTTCAACTTTTAATAGCTGGGAGCAAGAACTCCTCTGAAGTCTTTGCATCAGCAGGCCTTTAGAGACCGGCAGGTTTTGAGCAGTTGCACAGCAAATTGTGTACTTTGGCTTTTCATGAATGATTTATTAGATGTTAGGCTGATACAGTAGTTAGCAATATATCCAGAAACAGCACTGTTCAGACCCAAGTATTTGTACATTTGCATCATCATCAATCATTTGTTGTGCTATTTGGGGTTTTATTATACAGTATTGGATTCCATTTTAGAACAGCTAAGTATACAGTAAATTATATTCAAATATAGTAAAGTTGCTGTTAAATAGTAATTGAGAACTTGACTTTCAAGCTTTCAGTTAATTTGTTTGCATCCTTATGCAGCCATTTACTCTGAATAAAGTGAAGGGGATTTAATTTTGATTTATAGACAACCTTTTGTATTGAAAATAACTGTAGTGACTGTAGTTTTATGCTAATATCTAAGCATGCCACATATACTCTTAGACAAAATTGTCCCTTAAGACCTCCTGATATGAAGTGATCTTTGATTTAAGGTTGCAGTACTTTGGCTACAAGTATGTTCAATGATTATTAAACTGGAGTTATTACATAGCAGCTGATGGAATATTTTCCGTAGTTTATCTCAATTGATTAGCTGTATTGAGTACAGAGTGGCAAAAAACATTCAGAGCCATTTCTTGTGTTCCTGGTGCAGCAGCCAGGCCCTGCACTGTGTTTGGCTTTGTGCTCTCCTGGGATTGCAGTGGTGGAGCTGGGATAGAGCTGAAGCAGAGGAATGGGGCTGGGAAACCTGACCCTGGGCAGCTCGGTGCTGAAGCCCTCCAGAAATCCCTGGGATTATTTACCTGCATGAAGAGTGTGTGTGTGTGTACAATGAGGGTTTGTGTTGTCTCCTGAGCCAGCTAACACATTGGAGAGTGCCCAAATGTGAGAACAGTGCATGGAAGATAAGAAAATCTTCCAAACAGGACAGCTCTGTAGGCATTTTCCTACATCTCATTCGCTGGGTGGATTTTTATGGTAGTAGGTAGTCTCGCTCTTTAGCTCACATTAAGTAGTTGGGCTGATCAGGTCCTATATTTTCCACTGTTAAGTAGATAATTTTGCCTCCTGTGTAGTCAGTTTTGATGTATTCAGGGAATTCTGCTCTGTGATGGCAGGCTGAAGTTTTGCCTTTAATTCTTTTTCATTATTTTAAGAAGAAGGACATAGTTACTTGTTGCTGGGCCAGAGATATTTTTTGGGGGGCTAGACATTTGGACTTCTTTAGAGGTTTTCCCTGGATAGCAAGCACTTCTCTTCATGTTTTTCCACCCTTTAGCATCATTATACTTTTTACTATTTTAATATTTGTGACAATTAATGTTGATTATGGATTTTCTTTACTAGCCTTTTTTTGATGTTTTTATGTAACTTTGCTAAAGATGAATAAGCTTTCAGTGGATTGATTAACCAGTGAATTCCCCAGTAGCAAGTTGCAAACTTTATTTTTATCAATATATTTATTGTTTCCCTTTTTAAGCCCATTTATGAAGCTCATGTTACCTTCAAAAATGTCTCCTCCTTTAACCTGTCCTGTTGCAAATGTGAAGTACCAACTGTGTGAGCACCCTGTGTTTTTCCTGTGGTTGCAGCTGCTTGAGAGAGATCCCTCCAAAGCAGAAGAAGTGTGCAGTAAGGCTGTTGGCATCAAATGGAGACCTTGCCTGGGTCTTGGGTGAGCCCTGGAAATGAGGGCTGTGATGGGATGGGATTAATCGCTCTAAGTGTGGGGGGGGAATGGCAGGGGCAGGGCTAAAAATGCTGGGGAGGTAAAAGAGCTTTTTAAACTAAGAATGCTGCTGGCACAGGAGCAAATGGATATGGCTCTCAATAACCTTTGGCTAGAAATTCAAAAATGGTTTCTACTCATCCAGAAGAGCCTCCCAGAGGGGGAATTATGGAGGGAAAATTATTAGCAGATTTCGAAATGAAATTTGAGTGATTTATAGAAAGATTAAGGGACTTGGTTGCCTGTATTTGTATTCAGCATCCACAAGGTCCCTTCTAGATATTTTAGGTCTCTTTATAGACTTTACTGTTCTTTAAAATGATTGAATCATATAGAAGTGAATTTTACATTTCCCTTTTAAAATCTTATGTTAATACTTGTGAATCTATGAATATAGAGTATAACCAGTGAGATTTCTGTCTCCTTTTTCTATCTGAAAATAAGCTGTAAATCACATATTCTCCAGGAAGGTAGGACTTGTGCAGAAGGGAGTGCATTCCTGCCGATGGAGCAGCATCACTGAGGAGATGCAGCTGCTGCCCTTGTCTTTGCCTGATTTACCTCCTGAGCTGGCAGGGATTGCTGTTTGCATGAGTGCAATGCAGGAGTCAAAAGGGGATTTTATTCATCTGTGCTCTGTAAGTCAGGTGAAGTTTAAAAATACTGTTGATGTTCTCCAGTGCACCCCACTAGGTGAGTGTGGTGCTGAGGATCTCTGAGATTGCTGTGGTTCCTCAGCTGCAGTTTGCACAGAGGCACAGATTGAACAGAGCACACTGTGTGTCTGCAGCACATTCCTGCTTGCTCTTTTTTGGAGTAATGAAAGTGGCTGGAAGTGTGGGATTGGTACAGTAGCTGTAGTGCTGGGTGGGATGCTTGGTCCTGTGTTTTTTCTGCTCTATCACTTCAGATTTTTGTTAAATTGTAACTCCTCTTCTGCACTGCAAGTGCATGTTATGTATGGAGTGTGTCAGAAGATCTTCCTTTTGCTGATCTTCTGGATTAAATCATTGAACAGATCATTTATGATGTAATGCTTATTTTATCTGCCCTTGTTTTGTAAGTGGTTTGTTATGGTAATTTGCAGATGGCTTTAACATTCATATCTATTGTGCTTGCGTGTCATTAAGACACTGAGACTCATTTGTTGCAGTTGAATTCAGTGTTACAGAGGAGGAGACTGAAAACATAACAAAGTGTTGATCCTTCCTCAGTGGTAATTTTGTTGGATATTAATCAGTAACTCGTTTTGGATTGACACACAAATATTGATCCCTGGATTTAATAGAATAAAAAACGTGCAGCAAAAGGCAGTGGAAAGGACACACAGAGCAATCTGTTTTCTGAATGAGCGAGGGACAGGGCCATAAGTTCGAGGCTGCCAGTTAAACTGACAGGGTGGGTGTTAATGCCAGTTGTGGGGTGTTAGAGGTCCCGCTCCCATGTCAGGAGCTGCTGGAATCACACTGTACATCTTCATCAGCCAGGCATGCAGCGAGCAGCCTCGTGTTCCCGGTGAGCTGCGGCCAGGCCATCATTAACCTTGTGAACCCGGATTTGTTACAGAATGTAAAACCAGCTTAGGTTATCAATTACAGTCACACTCCATTGATAGCTGCCCAAAGAGGGCTCCTTAGGAAGAAAAAGACATTATGATTTGCTCATTTTCTCAGAAAGTAGCAAAAGAGGTTACAATTCGTTAAATCAGAAATAAAAATAATAGCTAATCCATAGATTTAATATCACGTTATTTTGGTGCATTACTCACAGGAGGTCATGAGCAGTACTACATCTGTCATTAGCAAGGTTCACAAGTAATTGTGTTATAATACTGAATTAGGAAACATTTTATAAAAAGAAATTTATATTCTTTAAAATGAGGGGATTTTATCAATTATTTGAGATTTTAATATAAATGTTTTGATC
Organism: Corapipo altera; assembly: GCF_003945725.1. Taxonomy (NCBI): domain Eukaryota; kingdom Metazoa; phylum Chordata; class Aves; order Passeriformes; family Pipridae; genus Corapipo; species Corapipo altera. Next base: position 595,212 of record NW_020884973.1, read on the forward strand.
CGTATTGCAAATACTTAACCCTTGAGTCTATGGCAAACTGGTTTTACATAATTCAGGGACTTCAGAGTCCATATATTTATAGTAGTGTTTAAGCGTAATCATGAATAAAAACAATATTTGAGATTATTATCTATTTGAGATTATTAACTGTTCTGAAATAAACTGAATTTACATATTTATTTCTAATACTAATCAATGATAATGTTTTATAGCTACTTACTGTATTATATCCAAAGCAAATAATAATCCTGTTAGATTTAATTTTTTTATTGTTACACAATACTGCATGAAAATGCAGAATATTTTTAAACAAACTTTTTACACTTGTTTTGCCTGTAATATACTTCATTCATCATAAAAATGAACGAAGCTATCAGTCAAGGACTGACTGCTTTTTCTTAGGCTGATTGATACTGTCACCAGTGTTTTACAAATCTGGAAGGATTTCCCTTTAACAGTAGTTTTTCATTTTTATTCTATGAATATAGACAGTAATTTATCTGTCCACCCTTGCAATATTTTATGATAAAGAAAAAAGTCCTATTACATGTCCATAATATACAGAAGAATTTTAGTATGCGCTTCAATAATTCTTATTTGATCTTTTCTCTTGTTAGTAGTGAAAATTTGATTTTAAAGCCCACTTAAACAAATAAACACAGAATTACTAAAATATGTCATCTTTGAAAGGCAATAAATGTGATTTTCTTGAGAAGACATGTAACATACTTTTGATCTTTCACATATTATTGTCTTTACCTACTAATAATACCCACAGTCCATGCAAGAGCAATCTTTTCTTATATTTCCCTTAATCTCTTTCCTTACTTCATTTTCTGTAAGTATGGATTTGTTAAGGGGTTTAGAGATACTTCAGTCATATTTTTAATTAAGTCTGTCCATCAGCAACCAAGGAAGGGGCCTTTAGGAGACCATTTGTCCTCCCAAGGAAGGAGGACAAATAAAGTGTTTTTTTTACCAGCCCACAATTTAAACACAGTCTTATTTAAAAGAAAAAAACCTGTGCACCTTGTGTAAGAGTAGTTCATCTATGGTACCTGAATTCAAAATATTACATTTCTTTCTGTATCTTTACTTGTTAGATTCGGGGAAAAAATGTATTTAAGTCTCCTTAAAGAAATTGCTGATTCTTGTGTAGAACATGGGAAAAACCCCTGAACTATGAAACTCAAGTAACAAGTTTTTGCTTTAACAACCCCAGAAAATGATTTGATTTATTTTTGTTTTCAGTCAGGATTTAATGTATATTTTCATACTTTATCTTGGCAGGAGTTCCCTGCCCACTCTGGTGGTATTTCCCCCACTCTGGAAGCAGTTCTGGCTTCTGTGTCATTCAGAAGGGCAGTACAGTTTGCATGAGGTGCTCCAGGATATTGTGAGCAAGCAAAGGGATATGTTGAAGTCTGAGGGAAATCGGTATTTGTTAGTTTAGATTTTGTGTGTCCAGAAAGAATTCTCGAAGACTGTGTGCAAGCAGTGACAGAGGATTGCCACTCCCAATTACCAGGTCACCAAATGGCTCCTGAATTCAATTCTGAATCTTTGAAAACAATTCAAAAATATTTTATTACCTGTTAAAATTTGTTCTCTGTCATTCCTTTCTGTCTTCTGTCCTTCTGCTGAACAAATGACTTTATAATATGTTTGCTAAAAGATATTCTGAAGAGCTGCTTGAATAGTAGTATAAGGGGCAGTGTTAAAATAATTTTCCCTCTCAAACACATTTGTACATAGGTGATACCTGAATTATGCAAACAAAAACCTTCCAATTTCTTTTTCAGTTTGTGAAGACACAAGCTCAGAATCTTGGATAATAGGATTCCTTAATGTGGGTTTGGGTTATTTTCCCCCCTCACATCTTTATTAGAAAAGGGGAAGAGTTTCCTCCAGAAGTATAAATGTATAAAATGCAAACTAATCTTCCATATCTGACAGTATTTTCTGGGTCGTGCTTCTGCAACAATATTTAAGATACATGGAATCGAAAAGCACGTTGACCTAATCTTTGGAAGCAAAGAGCAGTATTAATGCCATGGAAATCAACAGAACTTGAAAATCAAATTACTTAATAATAGGATCTCTTCTCTTACATTTGGGAACCTAAAAATTTCTTTAATTCTAAGGTTTATCATTTCACACTCTTAGAGTTCATTTCTTCCCTCAATCTGAGAGTGATTTATGGTTGCTCTGATACAGATCAAGCAGTTTCATCTTTCAAACTTACTGCATTTTTTCTAGCATTTCTATCACTTAAGACCTTGATTCTCAAAATAAAGGCAAGAGAAGATGAATGTGTGTGTATGGAAGAACTCTCAACTGGACTCACCCCCAGGTATCTGAAACTTTGCAGTTCTCAAAGTTTAATGAATGTTTATTGTGCTCAGCAGAGCAAATCTGAAAGGTCAAATGAAAACCGAAGGTATTATTCCACTGAGTTTCATCACTACCACTACTAGTATTACAGAAAAAAAGAAAAAAAAGAAAAAAAAAAGAAAATAATCCTTTAGTCCAGAACTTTGTGACTGGTGCTGTGGTTTTGTGCTGTGTAAAACAATCTGAAGCAAACTGCTGATCAAAAGTGGCATTATCTGATTGAAGGTAAAGGGGAAAAAACCAACCTCAAACTCTCAAGCAACTACTTGAAAAATATTTGACCCTCCACCTGTAATTCTGTGTGGCCAAGAGGCTCTATCCACAACTCCTGAGAGTGTTCTTGCGCTGGGAGTTGTACCAGTCACTGCCACCCAACTGTTTCTGCTGCACAAACTGAACGGGCATGTTTGCCTGCATGTCTTTACTTGCTTCTTCACAATGGACTTTTCAATCCTCAGTCATTGTTTTTGAGATACTTGAAGTATATTTACTGGTGTGGTTAAAAACACCTGTGTTCTGTTGTAGACAATAGGGTAGAAAAATCACACAAGAGAAGTCTGTGTTTGTAAACTGTCCCCTTCTGGTAGGGCCACTGGCTACACTGTGCATTGAAAGGGACACCCTTCAGTGTAACCTGAATAGAACCTGGTATAATCTTGGCCTGTTGGAGAGTTCAGTCAGCTCTGGAGATCACAGAAAACCCCATTATTGAGATGTTTTCTGAAAGTGCAAATTCCTCTGCACTTTCACAGGCTCTGCTTTCTAGTGGATTTTAGGTGCATCTTCAAAGCTGTACAGGAGGAGTTAAAAATTCTTTCACTCTGATCTAATTCTGCTCTTGAAATTAAGGGATACTAGGTGCAAGGCAGTCATAAGTTCTCTTATTATTGCCTGCTGTTGGCATCCTTCATACCCAGGGTCTGAGGTCCTACTGCAGCACTGTGCCCAGCATGCCCCCACATCCAGCAGGGCCCTCCCAGCTAGGGAAGACATCTCTCCTCATCTGCACTTGCAGCTAGGACTGTGTTACATCTGCCCATCTCTCTGAGTAAATAAAAAAAGAAAGGTCCTGAAGTGTATTTTAACCTAGATGCACTCAGGTATTCATAGCCCAAGGCACTGTATATCTGCTTTTTTTTCTAGTGAATTTTGAGTCTGCTTTAACATGTTCTTTAGCTGTCCCCTGGCCTGGATGATGGCTTCAGTGGATGTATTATCCATGATTAGACGTACACACATACTTTTTGTTCCTTGATTTCAGCTTTTCATTATATTCCCAGTGATGTTTTGGAGGAAAAGTGTGTTTTTTAAGCAAACAAACATGCTTTTGCCCTCATCAGGTAGTTGGCACACATAGGGCCGAACACAGGCAGAGCTGACGCACCTGCGTGCTCAGCTGGGCAATTCTAGCAGGGCTCTTCTGGGTTTCTGTGTTCCTTTAAAGATGCCAAGATACAAATATGTGCAAATAATCTGAGTGTAAAAGTAGTAGGTGGCTGTGTAAGCAGGAGACAATGTGCTGGGTTTTGTTTGTTCTAAGCAAAAGGCAGGAATCTACCGTAAGCTCTTTGAGTCTGTTACTGTGGAGCCGAGTCCGGGCACAGGCAGGGCCAGGATGCTTTAGGGGTGTGGAAGGGGTGTCTGTTAGTGTTAGACAAGGGTGATGGTTGCCTTCCTGTCTCACTCGTTGTGCTGTGAACCCTGCCTAGGAAAGCTGGGATAATGAGCCATGCAGTGGAGAGGGGTGATTGATGATCCCTGGTTCTGACAGCTCGAGCGCCAACGATCCCAGGGTGTCGGATCGCGGCATTAGCATGCTGACAGCTCAGCATTTAGGACATTATGGTAATTTATCCTGCATATGCTGTCACCTGCACTGTCAGAGTTTCTTTTTAATGATGGTATAACTATTTTGTTTGTTTGTACTGCATTCTTTTCATTTGGCTAATGTCTCCTCATTAGATTGCACCTAGTAAATGAGAGTAATTAAGTGTTTCGTATAGCTCAGATGCAATGATTAAGTTGCAGAGTTGGTGCTGATTATGTTTTGTCATTTATCTCTATTAATCGGAGAATAATCCAGATGATGAACACATGTAATTTTTTTAGCTAATGTTCAATAGATGAAATTTATAGCTTCTCAATGGAGCCAAACAATAAGTGTGTATTTATATATCAAATAGTAAGTTATTGTACTTGTATTTCTGTTAAATAAACATAAAATTATCTGTGCAACCAAAGAAAAAACCAGAACAGCTATTGACTGTAGAGATTTTCACTTTTTTAAAATTGGTTTGTATATGGAAAACTACTATTCATAATTCACAGTTCAGCGACTCTCTTTATTCTGCTGTCTCAAATATCCACAGAGAATTCTGTGGCTATATTTTTGAAGATTTTTTCCCTGCATTTATTGTCTGTGTTTGTTAGTGTTAATTCTAGAATACAAATCTCATCTCTATTAGCAAAATGTAATTTTTGAATAAACACTTCCAAATTACTCAGTTTAAAAACAAAAAAATTACACAAGTGCATCAAATGAAGCATCTCACAACAATTAACAATTTGTAAATATTTAATTTTCAAGCTGCAAATAGAGATTTAAAGAATAGCTCGAGCTTTTTCTTCAACGCATAAAGTAGCAATAATTAATGTTGATACAAATAATAAGGGCAACTGTAGATTTCAGGAGCACCCTGAGTTGTTTGATGATATTCCTTTGTTTTCCTAGGTCTGTGAACTTCTTAGCACATCACACTGTTTTTTCTAAACATGTAACTGTAGGAAGGTATACAGCATAGCCCCATGATTGTTTGGGGTTTGTACATCAAAATTCAGATTGGTTTCAAAAGTAGCAACTTTAGTGTATCTCCAGTTAATAGACTGGTTTAAAATGTAGCACTGGCAGTTGGAATAGCAGCTGAAGGTGAGACCCTGGGCTGGTTTGAGGCTTCTATTTAATGTGTATAAATAAATATGCTTGACAATTTTTTAAGATACGCCTGCCACACTGCGTTACTGCCCAGTACAGGAATGTTGTCTCTGTTGTGTCTGTGCCCATATGGCATCAGAAACACTGTTCTGTTGTGAGGAGAGTCACTGAATATCTTGGAGCTGCAGCCAGTAGGCCTTTGCTGCAGGAATCATTCCTTGAGTGCTGGATTTACAGTGGGATCCCGTGACACAGTTACAGTTTGATTTGGAACACTTCCTCTAAATTGGACAACTGTTTCTTCCTTGATGTTTATCACTAAAATAGCTACTGGCCCTCTCTGGGGGAATATCTCCCTGGATAGCGTTGTGCAGGGCTTCATTTTGGTTACTTGAGCTCCAGAACCACCCCTTGGGCTTTTGGGGTCTCCTGGGTGGGCTCCAGGCACTGCCCATGGCCAGCCCCTTTCAGACCCAACTGCTTTCACTGCTGAGGAGCTCAATCTGAGCTGGACGCAGAAAGCTGTGATGAGATCGAGCGTGGTGTGCAAAGACAGCTGAAAGGTGCTGAGCAGGAGAGCTCAGGGGTCTGATGTGCATGGTCCAGCCTTACTCCAGAAATTTAAGGGATTTTTTTCACTTTTGTGCACATTTATTAGACTACCTGAGATTTTTCCAGTATGTCTTCTAGATGAGTACACAATTATTTAAGGGTTCAATTTTCATTTTTTAATTCATCGAATCATGTCATTGATACAACTGGATAGACTTCTAACTTGAAATATATATTAATGGGCTCAAATTGTTGCTCATTAGAAACTATTTTCTTCCTATGAACATCAATTTTAGGGCATCATCATTCTTTCTGGAAAAGCAAATAATCTGCTCTGTTTATGTGGGTCACTTCTAGAGTAGCTGCTTAATATCCCATGTCTGGAATTCTGTTATCTTTTCTCTTGGGTGGGTCAGGAAGGCAGTTGAAGCAGGCAGTGATGGCTGCTGGGCTTTCATTTCTTTGTGACTGGTAAATGAAACACATGCAGCCTCACCAAACTACATGACTAATGACAACCTCCAGTGGCTCCTGCAATCAAAGATTAATTTGCTTTATCAAGTTTAAAGAATAGTAGGCGATAAATCATGTCAAAAAGAAATAATCACTGGCAGGCTGATGTTCTCTTGCACAGTGGAGGACAGGTGCAATAGAGGATTCATCTGCCATAGACTGTTAATTTTGTTCTCACGCTGTTGTGTTAATTTTTGTTTAGTTGATTTTTGAGCCCAACAGGATGCATTGTCAACTAATATTTTTGTCTAAAATGTATAGTACTGGTGTTTAGCTCTAAAATTAAACATGTTTATAGTCTATCACTTGGCATCAAAATATTTTCCACTTAATTCCTTTAATAATTGATGGATATATTTCATTCCCATTGGGTTTGCTGTCTTGGACCACAGCTTAATGTGGACAGGAATAAAAATGTGCTGTACGTATCTAGTGCATACATAATATATTTCTTTTCCCTGATGTTGATTCTGTTTAGCCAGATCTCCTCTCTTGTTCTGTCTGTGAGAGAAGGCTAATGTTAGTCCTAGCAGTTACTCTGCTGCTGCAGCTGTTTTGGGTGTTGGTTTCTTTAGAGGCAGAGTGGTGAAGCTGGGCAGTTCTTGATCTGCCGTGGGACTTGCTGCCATCCTGGCACAGCACGGAGCAGAATGGAGTTGTCTGTGCTTCTTGCTTATTGAAGCAGTTCAGAGACAGCATCTCTGTCTCTTTTGCAATTACTGAATACAATCATCCCAGTAAAACCTGTAGTTAAAAAAATACCACTGTAGTGTGACATGGTAGGCCATGACACTGACTGACCTGCGTTTATTGTGAATCCTGTTGCACAGAAAGCAAGGGCTGCAGCTGTTTATTTTTCAAGGAAAATACAGCTACCTTCTGCTGGCTTAGCTAGCGCTCCAGCTGCACAGCTGATTGTTGACCGTTTTCAGTCTATATTTCAGTTAAACCATGGCCCGATAATGTATTCGGCAACAAGATTTTCTGTGTTTGGAAGAATTTTAGTAGTGGAATATTGCAGATTCTGTAAACTTCCATCCTGCCTAGCAATGGTGTGGAATTTTATAGTAATATGTGAGCCCTCTAGTGGCGTTCCCCGTACTGGAAGTGGTGCAGGGTGCAGGGATGTGCCGCGTGCCCTTGGATAGCTGGGATCGCACAGGACAGAGGAGCCTCTGCTGAGCAGGAACCCGGCTGCTGCTGTGGCTCTGGGGCAACCCAGGTACTTCCTATGAATCCTTTAATACTGATGGGGTTGCATTTTGCAAGGAGAAAAATTGTAAAACTAACCAGCTCCAGTAGCTGGCTCTTGCACATACAATAGATGGGTTTATCAGGACATATCTATCCCAATTTGATTGTATTTAGATTGAAAGAGGTACCACTTACCATGCATATATTAAAAGTTACATTGTATAAAGATTAAAATATTTTTTGGAAAAACTTTTTTTTTTAATAAAAGAAAAAATTTTGCATGGAGGCTGAGCTTGACAAAAGTAGATTTGAAGTAAGCCATTAGCAACTCAGTGTAGCTGCTGGGTGTCCACAGGCTGCAGGCAGCTGTGTTGTGTGGTTTCACTGGAGTGTTGGAGTTACCTGCCATACTCTGAATTTGCCTGCCATGAGCCTGTTGGTGCAAAGACTGAGTGGTGAGAGGAGAGTAGTGTGAGGAGTTGTGTGCCACGTGCTGGCAGTAGGTCTGTCTTTTCCCTGCGCCATTTCCACATTTGTACCTCTGTGCTGGGCTGGGCCCTGGCACTCAGACACAGACTGCTGCTGATTACTTAGTCCTGCTGAAAGTGCTGCAAGAATTAAAGCAGGGATGTACACTGAAAGTCCAGCTGTATAAAAAATGGCCTCCCTCTCTTTAATTTTCTTTCATTTTATTCTTGGTAATGCAGACTTCTGAAGTGATAAAGCAATGCTGCTCCGATTGCTTTGGGCCATTCCACTGGTGCTAGAAAGCTGAAAATATGGGTTAATCTCCAGTAAAGTCTGGCTACTGGTCAATCTGCTTCAAAGTGGTGGGGGGCGGGGGGGAGAAACCACTTTTTACTTATTTGTGTGCATCTTCAATTACTAAAAAATTCATATTGACCTTGTTTTCTGGCTCCTGATCTTTAATGTAAAAGTTTAACACATAAATTAGTGATTAAAATAATTTTCAGAGCAAAAACTTAAATGAGATTTAAATTTGATTTAACGTTAGTGATTTAAATTTAAAACTGTTAACAGTTAAAACAGAACTACCTTAAAAGTGAGTGTTATAAGAAGCAGTAAGTGTATCACTGAGCCACGCTGTGTCTCCTCAGCCCTGAGCACAGATCAGCTCCTTCCACCCACTGGGAATGCTCTGTCCCAGCAGCCCCACACACTGCTCCTTGTCTCTGTGCTGCTGGCTCATTTAAAAACCATTGAGATGTTGAGGTAAGAAATGCCTACAAAGCCATCTTAAATTACGTTGTGATGTTGATGGAAGGAGCAGGGAGTGCCTAGAAATGGTTCTTAAAAGGCGTAGTTCTCTCCTAGCTGAAATCACACATGCTGTAACTGCAGTGTGGCACGAGACTGTTGTTCATTCCCACCACTTCATATGCCAGAGTTTGGTATCTTTTCTTACTCTGGGGTTTAGAGTGCAATGCAAACTGAGATTGGAGATCATCAACCTGGAACTGAGATCATTATAGTTATGCCTGTTTTACTGTGATGTTACTCATTCATAAGTCTTGGCTCATTCTTAATACGGCTTTGGTTCTGAGAATAGATTTGGGGAGAGAGATGAGAAGAGTCTGTATTTGTTTATTTGGGTCCAAAAATACAAATATCCCCCTCTCTATGTTAAACTATAATTCTAGAACTGAATTAAGACATTTCATAAAGTTCTTTCAACAGTCCTTAGGAATACAAATCATCATAGCAGCACTTTCACCCTGGAAAAAATCTGTAGCTGTCTTCAAGTTGATAACAGATAAGTGAAGATAGGTAATAAATAATAGTATGGAAACTCTTCTTGTTTGAACATGCTTTGCCAAAAGCACTGAATATGAAGTTGGGTGAGAAAAAGGAGAAGCATTCTCTCAGTATTACTGAGATAGTTTATGATGACTTAGTGGAACACCTTGCAGCCTACTGTTGCTTTTATTCACAGCTGTTGGAAAGCTGTTACAGCGCCTTTTCTTTCACACAACAAAGTCAAGAGCTAATTAATCGTTAATTGTTAAATGTTCCAGGAGCCACTTGGCTTCCTTAGCTTGTGTGTAATGTCTTCAAAACTGGTGGAGTCACAACCTTAATATTTAAAGCAGTATAACTTGGGTTTGTCTGTGGAGTGCTTGATCCTAGGAAGGGCTGGGATTTTCTCGCTTATGAAAAATATGCATTTCGTTTAAAACAAAACCGCAAATAAACATTTTATCCAGAGCATCTGGTTCAGGTTTGTGTTAGACTTTGTGTGTCTACCAGGGTGTGATTTTCATACCTAATTGGATTAGTAGAAGGCAGAAGAGCTAGTGCATGTCTGTGCATCTGCCCAGGAAGGAGCAGTGATAAGTGGTCTCACCCAGGCAGTGTGCAGGCTGGGGCAGTGGAGACTGTTATCTTGTCTATAACCATTTTCCATATCCTGAAATCAAATTTGCAGAACAAACAGCATTTGGGCTATGCTTCATATTTCATTAGGTACGTGCATCCTCTCGAAATTATTTTTATCAGGCTATGTAGAGATCTTTCTGACATTTGCTTTTGTTTGCTTATAGAGTAATCAAAAAATGTTAGCAATGAATCTGTTTCACATACACACATATATTTTTAAAGTACACTTTTAGACTTAAATGTGCTTTTGTTTAACATCGGAGGAAGGCAATCTGTACTCTTCCACTTGCCCTTCTTCCGGGCAAGGAGGGGCAAAAAAACCCCAGTATTTCAGTGTTCTGTTTCATCTGTATCATCGTTGTTGGAAGAGCTGGTATTTGGCATCAGTTTGGATCAAAAGAACTGCAGTTAGGAAGGCCATGAGGAAGGTTCCATATTATTTCTCCAGAGCATTCTCACTACTGACGAGTTGTTTCTTGAGGCATGTAGCTCTATTGAGAAAGACGTCTTCTGGGAACAAAAGTTTTATTTCTGAAGCAGGGTTTTATATCAATTTAAGTATTAAATGATTTGTATAGATATCATCTACACGATGATGTGACTTATTGCAAGATATGTAGAAACTTTGGTATGTCAATATAAAATATAAAAGTCAATATAAAATCCTAGTATTCTAGATTGTGTAAGAATATCCAGAGAAACAGATGATTTAAGTAACTTTAATAGAATAGACCATTCTTGAATGAGCTCTTAGCAGCACAAGTCCATTCTAATTTACGCATTTTCTTTAATAACCAATTTCATTCTAATCTGCTGAATAACAGTAACATTTAGATTGTTATATAGATTTTAACATAATTTTATCATAATTTTAGCATTTAACATCTCAATATGTGTGCTGTTTGAGCTAAAAAATTAGTTTTGCAATATCCCATAAGATAGGGGTGAGTCAGCAGCTGATGGTACATCCACCTTTCCAGCTTGCTCTGCTTCCGAGGTGCTTCAGAGATTCCTTAACTGCTGAGAGAAGCTGTGTTTGACAGTGTTGTGGTAGTTTTTGTCATCTTTGCATAGATGTCATTATTGTGTTTGCTTAAGATGTCAGCAGAATGAACCAAAATACTCTCTGTGTGTTATTAAAGACCACTGCTATCATCATACTGTAACTAGATGACAGTACATGAAGGCCTGGGGTGACGTGCAGATGACGTGCCCACTCTGCCAGTCCTGCAGGAGCCATCAGTGTGTGGAGGACACTGGGGCCTTTGGGGCACCTGGGGCTGCCTATGGCCTCTGTGACATGAGCCTTTGCTCTATTCACTCCTGTGTGCCTCATCCAGGTGTGGGATGAGATGACTATTATTTATGTTGTCCAGCATTTTTCTCTCTTAGCTTGGATGTGTTTCTCCAGCCAGAGACAAGGCTGTGTGTTTTTCTGTGAACGACTTCAAGGTGTCACCCTTTTGCTTCTGCCTTTAACCTCAGAGGCTGCAGTCTCAAACTTCCCATGTATTACTGAGAATAATCATTGATCAAGTTTCTTGACCAATTTTGATTGATTGGTTTCATTAGTTTTTATTACTTCTGTAAGCCTTTTGATAAATACTCACGTAACTATAATTCTGCTCCCTGCTGGTGATCCAGAGTTGGATCTATTGCTGTGTTATCTGTACAGCATATTTGTGTTTGGAATCCCTTGACTTATAGTATGCTCTGTCAAATTTTGACTATATTTTTAGTTGTTTAATTTCAGCAAAAGGGTAATATTGACAAGCGGCTCTTCAAAATACACCTCTCAAATACTTTTTTATGTTCATAGGATAGACCAGGTTGTTCCTTTCTCCTAAGATCTTGCTTGATTTCAGTGTCCTGTGTTTTGTCTTAAATTCTTGATTGAAATTAGGAGTTGACGAATTTTCAGTGTCTGAGTATCACTATGTGTTTTTATGTTTAAAAATGTCTGTAACTCGTCTTGAACCAAACTGTTGTTTCTAAGGGTCTTATTAAATTCTCTCACCACTCTGCAGCACTTTGTATGCATCCTGTTCCTCAAAGGACCCTCCTGGTACAACACACCAGGCTTCATTCACTCTTTATTCTCTACCATCTTAAAATAGTATTTTCATCCCCACAAGCAGACAGAACAACCTGAATTAGGAGACTACAGGCTCTGCTTTTTTGGTTGTCCTAGCCACCTGGTTTGTTAAACCTCTTTTTTTTTCTGCTTTAGATAAGGAACATCTTTGTCTTGGTATTTTAGCCACTGGTGCAAAATACAAGAAAACACATATTATCAAAGTAAACCTTTGGTTACTATAGGGAAAGGTAGCCATAGGATTAAAGGAGAGGAAAAGTGTCTGAAAACTATTTTCCCTCTTATTTTGCATCAAGCAGTGCTCAGTCAAAGATGTGCCCCACAGCATCTCCGTTCAGAGTGATGGATGGTGGGGGGTGCTGGGCTGGGGCAGGAATCCACAGTCCTGCCGTGTCCTTCTGGCGTGTCAGGGGTGTTATCTTCAAAGGGAGCAGCAGCATCTTGAACATTTTTATGAGTAGGGATTTAAGGTTTGTTTTCATGAGCAATTAAAGAGCTGCCATTTTGGAACTACAGAGGAAAAGTTGTGTGAGCAAAGCAAAACCAAAGCTGCAGAAACTGTAAAAATCGCTGCAAGTGGAGGAAACTAATATTACAACTACACATCTGAAATTTAGATGCATGATGATATAGACAATTAAAAAGAATGCAATGCTTAGTTTAATGATTTATGAGACAATCAAATTGTAAGGAACAAATGTATGAAAATAGTTGAGCACATCAGCCTGAAAATAATGTGGAGAGAAAGGCAAAGACAGTGCTTTGTGTCATCAACTGTGAGGGTTGGGCTGACCGTGGAACAAAAATATTTAAGAGCAGTTCAGTGAGCTTAATAGATATGTCTAATTTAAAGCTTTTCTTGGAGAGATGCATAAGACTGCAGGGGTTTTTGTTTTAAATCTGTTTTAACAAAAAAATGCTTTCCCAAAGCTCTGATGCTTACTTTAATTAAAAATACAAATCGTGGTTTGCATGGTATGTGCTGGAGAGTTATGGTTTTATATTACAGTAATATGTTGCAATTATTATTGAAAACCTTATTTAATTTTTAGATTCAGGTGTAAATCAGTGTTATCATGCAATAAGTGAAAAATGCTGCTCACTTTTTTTTCCTGAAGGTAGCTTGAAGGGCATTAATTAAAAATGCGATTTATTTTAAAAATACTTTTCACTTGAACTGCTGAGGCAAATTTTATGTTTAGTTATGTAAATCTGTAGGAATGCCTTAAAAAGTTATCTTTTGTTTAATCTCACATGTCGCCCCTGGTTCATACTCGGTTGTCTAATAAAGGGTCAGATTTTATTTACGTGGTTAAATAGAACATAAATGTAGACACTTCACACGATGTACCATGTAAATGTAAGCCTTTGTAGTTACAAGTTTTTGTAGCTGGAGAATTGTTTTAAAAGGCATGTAATTTATTAGCTATCAGTAGCTGCTTTATTGCCTTGCCGCGCTGCAGTAATAAATAAAAGAAAGTGAGCTGATTTTACAAATGGCACACAAGGTGCACATTTTGTGAAAAAAGTCTTTTTTTAAAGAATTGGCATTAAATCCTTTTTTGTGATGACAAAGAGGCTAAGAGTGCAAACTGTATTTTCTGTTTATCGAAAACAGAGTCTCTTTTTCTCGAGGGCATTTTTTCCTATGATCATCAAGGGATTTCAAAAGCAATAAAGTGTGGAATCATTGTTCGACTTGAACAGTATTAAAACTTAGGTTTTAATTTCAGTGAAGTAATAAGATTTGAACCTGTCTCACATTACAGCACTGTAAGGCATTTAGCAATTGTATTTTAAAGGAGGTTTTTAAAATGCAGTTCACTTGAAAGCTAACTGTCTGTTGAGTAATTAATAGTTTCTCTTCAGCACAGGCTGTTGTGAATCATACTAAGAAATCTCGGTTTTGTTAATAGCAATTTAGGATAATTGTACGGATGTTAATTCCTAATTAGTTTAAACCTACAATCTTTTTTACCCCTTTCTGAGATGGATTTTCAAATGAAGACAAAAAAAATAGAGCTGAGGGTTTCAGCATAATTTTCACCTTAGAATTAAAAAGAAAGTATCCGTTTTTATCTGTAAATTTCAGGAAACTCTGTTTCTTGGTTAGCAGCATATGTCAGCTTGCCTCTAGGCAGTGGTGAAGTATTTAATCTGTAACCATACTTCATAGCATTCATGCAATTTCTTTTCCAGAATTGCATGTTGAAGATAATTCTGCAGAGCTTCTCTTTTCTGTACTGACACAGGGAACTTACTGGGCTCAGTTTGGCACAGATATTCTCTAGATTCAAACTGTAAATATTTCTTCGAGTTGGTATCTGGGCTGATGAGAGCGCAGCAATACCTGTGCCCTGCAGCTGGAGATGAGCATGTATGATTTTGGAGGAGGGAAAGTTTGGACACAGGTGAATGTTCCAGGCAGCCGTTGGTGTTAGTGCTGGAGCGCTGAGCTATGACCTTCTGTGATGATTTTGAACGGTAACTGCCTCCATTAGCCATAAGGTTTGTTTCTTTATTTTAGTAGATGGCCTAGACTGTAAATATTAGAGGATCTAAAATAAATCAACACATTATCCTAAGGATACAAAACGTAAGAGCTATTTGTGGCTGGGAACCCTTGACAGATAGTTCGGGTGAGGCAGATGATTGCCCGCCTCTCGTATCTGGCTCCCATTGCCGTGCCTGCAGGCAGTGTGGTGTTATAGTTGTATATTGATGTCAGGGTTACTACTGAGTGGCTAGCAATGACAGATGTCTATAATTACAGGCAATGCTGCCAGTATTTCAGAGGAGCCAGCCTATGTTGAACAATTATCTTATTTCTGGCTTGCCAAAGAAGGTTGTTCAAATTGCTGGTATTAGCTGTGGTGGCTGTAACACCTCTCCTTATGCCCTGGGATAAATGTGCAAAAGCGCTCTCATGTACAACCCTGGTGCAAAACCTCTTCAAAATACGTGATCCTGCTGAATTTCATGTGCTTGAGGCTTGATCCAGAGATGTGGAACACCTACAGTGATGTCAGTCAGTACAGTGAAATAGTTTTGGACAGAGAAATTTTAGAGCTATGCAAAGTAGCCCTGATTTTTATTACTTGTTATTAAGTGCCAAACTAATGTTGATGCTTTAGCAGTGAGATTAATTGCACATCAGTATGCTGAGTGGGCCACTCATTTAGGTACAATTAAGCATCTGAATAAAATTTAACTGGACACTTGTAATAGTTACAGGGGCAAGTCAGTGTCCATTACTGCTATTGAAGTACCTGTAATATTGTATCTTTTGGAGTGTTCTGAGTGGCACAACTCTACTCTTGTAATGTGCACAGTAGTGCTTCATTTCAATCATGAGAGGATTCTGAAGCAGCATTTTGACTTCTTGTTAAGCAAATACTTGACTGCATACGTGGCTTAAATTTCTGCAGTGCAGTGTATAGCTCTGATGGAAAGTGCGGCCCAGCACTGTGCTTCGAAAGCTAAAAATCTTCTGCAAGATGTTCAAAAAGCAACAGCTGTTAATAGTATTTCTCAGTTTCCACTATAGTATTTGTTCTTCAAGCCCTGAAGATAAACAGAGACTGCTGAATTAAAACTCTCTAACGGTGCTTTACAAAAATGAAAGTCTAAACAAGACTTTTAAAGCTAAACACCCTTTTAACTAATGGCTAACTGAAAACCTAGTAGATAAACTCATTTCTTTTTTTTTTTTTCTTTTCTGCTTTTCCCAGAGAATGCTTCTCATGCTGCATCAGTAATAAGAGCAGATAGTTCATAGTAAGACTCCTGTATAAATTAAGCAGAACTGTAAATCTTTCTTTCAAGATTTATGGAAAACAGGGGTTAGGAAAGGAATAAATAGATAAATAAATAAATAAATAAAAGCTGAGAGAAAGTCATTGAAATAGAGATCAATTTCCACATAAGAGAAGGTTTAATGCTGGCACCTCATGGGCATTTTATGGAGCAGGAAGCGGGGAGTTAATCAGTCAGGCACCCCAGGCTCCTCTGAGTTCTCTTGCTCAGTTGAGCTAACAGGGAAGGACTGGGGAAGAGGGCCTGGCAAACAGCCTTTGTGGGAACTGGTAATGCCTCTTGCTGTCTTGAGCTTGTGATGACAGAGTATTTCAACAGACTAGGAGGGAAATAACATCCATAACAATGACTGAGCCACACAGAAGATCTACCCTTTCCCATACAACAGAACACTTAGTTGTAATAATAATATCCTAATTTTTAAGTGTTACTTTATAGTAGGTCTCTTTCAATTGAGGATGCCTTTATGCAATGTTTTACTTAAACTAGATTTATAGGTAAGACAATAAATAGTGCATCATTTATGTAATTGGTGTGGGTCCTCTGGTTGCTTACAGACACACCTATGTGGATGGGAGAGTAGCCTACATACAAAGTAGCTCAAAGCCCACCTTAATCTTCAGAGATCCTGTCTGAATCAACTGAGATGTTTCCTTATGGCCTGTTTTGGAGAGTTTTTTCAGTTAGGGAGTTTACTCTAAAACAGCACATTACCTCATTCTCTTGGCTTAGGCTCTAAGTTAAGGGTATTTTGGGATCTCATCTTTTTGAGAGAAGCTGGTCGGGAGTGGAAGTGACCAAGGTTTTTCTCTGCTAAGGAGAGGAGAGAAAAGCCAAGGCTTTTGAAGCCCTCAATTGGATCAGAAGATGAATGATCTGGCCTTGATAGTCTGATTAGGGAATTCAGTTCCATTTTCTGAAGCCATCTGTGGAAGCTGTGTTGTAATGGAGCTTTTAAGTGCTGAAAATTCAAAATACCTGAATGTGATTTAAAAAGTGGGGGAAATTACAAAATGTGTTGTGGCACTTGACACTGAGAACAACACTTATAACTAGCATGGAGGTTCAGTGGGTGCTGCCCAGGCGTGTTAGTCAGAGAGGTGTGATGGCAGAACCCTGTGGCAGTCGCCTCTGCACTGCCTGGGTTCCCAAAAAGACCATGGGGTGGAGGGGCTTCCCCTCGACATGCTACATGCTTCATCTGTCAGGCTGGGGTAAATGTGGTGAAGGTTTGATTTTGCCCTCAGTGTTGATGACAAAATAGTTTAATGTTTCAGGGATAGTTCTCTGCAGCGAGGCCTGAAGAGCTTCAAGGAAGTTATAATAACTTTAGCATTTACACTGTGCCTACGGGTAATAACTTTACTGTAATTTTCTGAAGATTCATTATCCAAAATCTTTATTCATTATAATAGCCCTTATGAAACATACAGAAATCAACATTTTCTTGTGTATTCTTATTTGCACAGTATGAGAGATTCATTGCTCTGTTTTAATTTGTTTCATGGGGTGCGTTTGAGTACATTCCATACAGTGTTGTTATTGAATTTCTGTGACTGTCATTACAGAGCCATACAATCTTTAGGAACTCATATTCTGAGCTTCCCAGCTCTGTAATCTGCTTCACATTTAAGAATTGACATAATTAGCTTCTTCAGAGTTATAATGATAGTGCCAAAAAGAGAAGACCTGAAAAGGCAAAGCAAAGTTAAGCATATCTAAGGCCAAAGAGTAGAGAAGACAGGGAAATAAAGTTCTGATGTGGTTACTGAATTATTTCTGTTCTCTTGGTCTGTATTTACATGCAAGTACTTTGCTTTATAGAACATTGTTTCCACAATTTTATTTCCTTGTCCTTTTGGAAAGCAGCAGGAACAGTTCAAGGGGTTGGAAAGTACATGGTTATCTAACTTGAACAAGTGAACTGTGACTGCCCCATCCCTGCAAGTGTCCAAGGCCAGGTTGGACGGGGCTTGGAGCGACCTGAGATAGTGGAAGGTGTCCCTGCCCATGGCAGGGGGTGGAACAAGATGAGCTTTAAGGTCCCTTCCAAACTAAACCTTTTTATGATTCTATGAAACTTGCTAGATCATAAAAAGTTCTCTGGCACCAGCACTTGTGAACCTGCTGTCTTCCTTCAGCATCCTGACTCCACTGAGGTGATTATAACAGTACAAAGAGAAAAAACAAGGATCGCTGGATCCTTTGCTTTCAAATTTGGTTCAGTATACTTGAAATTGTTACTGATTATTATTGAAGGTATTTTGCTGGTCTGTTCTTTCCCTTCACTGCCATGACCATCGCTGTCACCTCTGAACACAGCAGTGCCACCTGGGCCTGGAGTGCAGTGGTGGGACCAGCTCCAGCTTGCTTGGAGGACCCCGAGTATGTACCTGTGCCTGTGAAGCTCCTGGAACATCGTATCCTAAGATTGCCTCTTCTGTGGATGTTTCCCTGATGTTCATAGCTGTGTGAGGAGGAGTTGGGGATGGTGGGCTATTCTACTGTTAGCTGACATTTTTGGCTATACCGTGGCTTGGTCACATAGCACTGTATTGATACAGGAATTTTTTTGGAAGTTGTAAAACTTGCAGTTGTAAGGATTTGGGACTAATTGTGTCACAGTTTTCCAGGAGTCTTGAACCAGTTGTCTCCTACCGGAAATCAGTTCCCTGCTCCTTACTGGAAGTGTCTGGAGGGCAGTAAGAACATAAGCCTTGGGCTTTTCCTTGCTGGAAGAAGGAAGGAGGAGTGTGAAGGGTGGAGCCCCAGTGACCTGTGGCTGAGTGCCACAGCCCTCTGCTGCCCTTACCTCTGTGGCTCCATGTGGGACCTAAGCTGACGATGAGATCACTTCCACGTGTGATTCCACAGCCTTTTCTGACTCCTTTCACCAGGGTTTTTCTCCGCCTTTTGAGTATGTAGCAAGGCCTTTGTTGTTGAAGTGTGTTTTATTATTACATGTCCAAAATGCTTTATCATTAATTTTTCATAGCACTTAAAAGTCCAGGGGCATTGCATTGCTGTGGTTGGGGGGTGTTTACTTTTCTATTTTTACATGCTAAGAGCGTGTGTGGGTTTTGAAAATGATTTTGAAGAAGGTGTTTAAAGGATCACATTTATTTCAGCTTAAAATTTGTCACACTACAGAACGGTGTAGTTTTTATTGCTAGTGCTGTATTCATGCTGACTTAGAATGACCCTGTCACACGTGAAAACAAATCAGATTGTTGCTGTTAATGAGCTTTTCAATTTACTATTCAGTGGATCAGATAAGTGGATTTAAGAGGTAATGATCCTGCTTAGCACTCAGGCTTGGCTGTCAGATCCTAGTAGTGTGGGAAATCCCCAGGGACAAAAGCGTTGACACAGTTCTTGATGGGATAATGGGAATCAAAGCTAATGGATGATAAAAGGAGTAGTAAGAGTTACAAGGATAATTGTGGATTAAAGCACTGCTCTTTGTCAACACTGACTGCTGTTTTAGTATTTTATTTGTTAAACTCTGATGTGGGGAGAGCCTGGTTTGGCAGCAGAGCACAATGCTGAGAGCTGGCTCCCGCTCCTTTCTCCCACCGGCAGGAAAGGGGGCTTGGAACAGACAGGGGTGGCTGCTGATGGCTTTGCATTCCTTGCTGTCGCTTTTCCTCTTGTCATTATATCAAACACAGAAATTCTTAAACATTGCTAAAATTGCAGCTGCTGTAGCATTTCAGCAGTACACTATTTAGGGAGTGAATTTTTTTTTTACATTGGAAGATTTTTCTAATATATTTTAATATATTATTGTTACTCTGTTTAATTACTGTAAACAATAACTTCACATTTATAGTTTGAATGCAGTAATTTGCAACGTTTAAAGGATTGTATTATATATTATTTCTTTTATATTGTGATTGTCCTTTCACTGCTGATTTTGTCACCATAAATTACATTCATACAATTATAAAAGGATAAATTAGCTTACAAATTAAGTTATCTTTCATCTTGGTGGAGTTTCTGGTTAGAGCTGTAAGTTTGTTTACTTGTGCCTTTAATATGCTGGAATTTAAAGTCTTTGGAACATGAAAATACGGTATTTTTTGTTGTTCCTGTTATTGTTGTTAATATTATTATTAACTTCCTCAGAGGTAGAACACTGGAAGATTGGTGTCTAAGCCAAGTGACAGAGTTACATCACTACCAGAAAGGAGCCTGGTAGGAGCAGGTGTAGGTGTGGTGGCAGAAGTTCGGCGGAGCTGGTGGGGCTGTGGGATGGCAGGGCCGGGAGCTGGCAGTAGATGGCACCAGGCTTTCACCGCTGGGAGCTGCGGCCGAGCTGTGCTGGGGGCTCCCACTGACACCTCACTGCCACTTGACTCGATCACATCATAGGGAAGAATTACACGTAGCTCGTAATATTGGGGTTAGTGTCACTAAAGGTTAGAATGGCTGAAATGACACCCCCTGAGTGATGGCTCAGCCTGAGCACATGGCAGGGTCCGAGCACAGAGTGTGCTGAGCTGGCAGAGTTTGTAAGCAGTATTTTATATGTCACCTTTCTGTTTCTGGAGTTGATTTAACCCAGCGAAATGTTTTTATCCAAACTAAATGCGAGGCTACTAAAACTACCAGGAAATTTTATGAAGATTGCACAGTGCATTTGTAACTGCATCCTGACCACAACTGGGTCTGGCAGGTAGGGTGCTGGGAGAACCCTGCTGGAAATAGGTGTCTTGAATCTGAAATGACGGGAAGAAGTACACAACTGCAAGTTATTTGGCTCCCAAAGCTTTTGTTCTCCATTCAAGAATGGAGAATAAATGTCTGAATTCCGAGTACCAAATTTACAATTCTGAGGAGTACCGAATTTACCAGGTTTTATGACAGGCAGTGCAAGAACTTGGAAGCTCAAGAACAGTGTTGAATCGCATCCCACTGAGTACAGACCAACACAAGGATGTTTATTCCATCCCTTTGCAATTTTTTTATCATAAACCAGGTTTTTTGAATGGAGACTATGTGAACAACAAGGTGAGGTTAATGTGAAAATTCACATCTCCTTTCTGGGAAGAATTGTATGCAAGGGCAAGTAAAAGCCTCAGTCCCCAGATCACGGGACACCGTCAGGGAGTGGATAATCCCTCTCTTACAGGTGCTCCAGCTGAGTTGGATGGACAGGCACTTCTGCCTGTACTTTTCTCCCGCAACCGAAAATGTTGGTACTAGTAAATATCTATAATATGTTATTGTTGAAATGTTCATTTCCAGGTCTATACCCAAATGTCAGAAGCCTTGGGAATAATAGGTGACAACCATTTATGGAAACATTTATGACAAAAATGTAAGTTTGTGCTTGGCTTCTATTCTGTATGTATTTTCTTTTGTCTTTAACTTTTACATAAAATCCACATTTTATTTTGTTGTTAAGTTTACTCTTCGCTAGAAAAATATTTTCTGTGAATTTGAACTGTTTGAAGTAAGGGATAACTATTTTCAGAAGGACTCATATCTTATTTTCTGAAGGTACTGCAGGCCTCTAAATGAACAGTTGCAGCTCAATATTTCCCCCACAGTGCCTGTGTCCCTTCTCAAAATGGCATATGGGACAGTGGAGCTGAGATGTCACAGACATCCTGTCTGATGACAGCAGTCCCCATACCTCCCGCCTCCCATTCCTGCACCCTCAGGTGTCCATGGAATTGCCTGTAAAGCTTCATGGCAATTAGAAGTGGGGAACTGACCAAGTTAAACTAATCTTTCTTTGTTTTGGGGAGGCTTCTTTGGATTTTTTTTATTCAAGATCTGGCAAAATTTGTTGTCTTAAAAATACAGATTCACAAAGGAGGCCTCATACTGAAGGAGACAAGAGGGGTTAGCATCATCTGCCTTCACATCTCCGGTATTTGGCAGAATAAGATGGTATGTTATTGTGGCAGATAAGTGTTTCAATACTCTCTCTTAAAAATATTCCTAGAAAATTACACTGGAGAACCTACCTTTTTCTTGTGCCTCTGCTGCAGCTGCCTTCCTTGGCTACCAGCAGCATTACCAGGATTTTGTCTTTTATTATGTATGGCCTTCACGAGATTTACTACTTTCTCCTGGCACAAAAGAGTTTTGTCTAAACTCAGTTTTGCTTTTCAAGCAAAACAAAATGATCCCTCTGAAAAACTGTGAATGTACATTAAAAAAATCTTGGAGTCCCCAGGAGACGATGAGTTCTGTGTGTGCCTGGAGAAACAAGTATTTTACCTCTTCATTCTACAGTGAGGAAGATACTGCATCCTGTCATTTATTTCCTGTCCTCTAAATCTGACTTACAGGACCTTTAAATACTTTAGTAGACACTTGCCTTACTGGAGGAAGCTCTCTGCTGGTGTCACCAGGTTGGCCATGACCTGTTTAGACGGTATTGAACATGACTTGTCTTTGCTACTGTGGCTGCCAGCCTTGAGAAATAGTAGCAATTAAAACAAGGTCATTTTCTAATATGACTTAACTTTTCTGTGGAAAACAAGGCATAAAACCTTTGCTTCCTCAAAACCAGAAGCTGAGTGTTATATCTTGCCTTAGGATAACAAGAGCACCCATACAACCTTGACATTTATCTGGAGTATGCTTTGAAGACAGGTAAATGGAGGGCAATGGATGGAAAAATACTGATGGTTTCTGGAAGTAGCTCATGCTGTGGTGTGAGGGGCAAGGCTTTTTTTTGTTGTTTCAAACTGCAGTGAAACTTGAACAACTGTGGAAAAAGGAGGAAGAGGGCTGTACTTTGGACAACAGAAACATCAAGGATAACAGATGCATCAGTTTGCTTCTCTTTCTACTTGCTGCCATTGAGAGGAAAACTCTGTTATGTTTGCCAATTGAAGAAATAACATATCATCTAACAAGTTATATGAGCAGTCTTACACGTGTTTAGATTGGAGAAGGCTGTGTTTGCAAACTACTGTAAATTAACAAAAAATATAGGTTTTTAGTGTTATAAAATTTAGTGTTAATAGGTTTGAGTGTTACATGGAAGATTTTAAACAAAAACAAGGTACATAAAAAGCAAAAATCAGTGCTGCTTTTAGATTACACACTGTAGTTTTATTTTCTCTTTTCTCCTGGCTTACTGTATTTTCCTAAAACCATGATTCGTTCATGACTAGATTGAAGATCATTTGATTTGACAGAATGGATGTTACAGCTTGAAATGGACACTTCAGTCAGTGGCTGAAAGAGGTGACTGTGAATCTGCTGGAGAAACACAGTTGTGTTTGTGTCAATTAAAAGAAACAAGCTTCTTCCCAGTGGTAGCATGCCAGGTGGAAAATCTGGGTGTGAAATCATAACATATTGATATGTAATCCAAACCTGACAGTCTGATGGGGCAATCCAGTATGGCAGCATTCCCAGTGCTTTGTTACTGAGAACATTCTGAGCACATTTGTACCAGCAGCAAGCAGGATCCCTGACTGTGAGCCCATTCACCTGCTTCTCCTGTGCATGGAGTCACTGTAACCATGGGGATTTGAGAAAGCCACTAGTCTACTGTTCTGTCTTACCTTACAGATTCAGGGTTTTTTTGAGTAGGTGAAATTTATAAGATGTTATTCCTTAACAATAGGTTAAAAGGAAGCCCTAGGGAATTCTTAGTGTGCACTTTGTTGAGTGGCGTTATTCCCATGTAGTAACTTCACAGCATTTGAGACTGTCTAGTTCCTGCTTTGTTAATGCCAAGGGTTATGTGAGATAGAGGAGTTACACTTGACAGAGTATTCTTGCCTGACTAATGGCATCCAGTCTTTCAAATCCCAAAGTGTTGGAGAAAGTACCTTATAGTAGCCTGCCATTAGCGCTGTGGGATGATCAAAAGACATTGTCAGGTTATTTCCTTCCACTTTGCTATTAAAGGCTCCAATGCAGGATACATGCAGGAAGCATTTTGTACCCAGTGTGAGGAGTAAACATAGCAAATGAGTTCATGGTAGTGAAACAAGTCGTAGTCTTCCAGGACATATTAATTATTTTTTGTTTTGCTACTATTGATTTAACCTCTTCTTGTGTTGCCTTAAGAATTGGGAGCAAAAAACTCCAAGCAAATTCAGTACAGAGATAAGATACAGAGCAGGTCTTTACTGAAGGCCTCCAGGCCACTGGAGTACGAAGGGCGCGCACACCCTGTGTCCAGGGGTTCCACAATTTATGTTCGATCCGAGAACTGCCCACCCCCGGATCTACCCCCAGGCACGCCTCCCTGGAGATTGAGTCAGAGATTCTAGGACCCCTTTCTTCCTCATCTTCCTCTTCTTCACAGCACATAGTGTGTTTGGAGCTTCTCCAAGGTTCCAGGCTTGAAGGTTGCTTTGACTATGATGGTATCTTGTTGTTCAGGCCTGGGGTGCAAATGTTCTTAAACAGAATGAAGGCCTGCCTTGAAAGGGGTCTAAACAATTCTAAAGAATTTGGAAAATTCTATATGAAATGGGGAAATAGGGTTTAGTGAGTGTTTAACTACTGTTCTAAAGTGTGAGAGACTATATAATTATGCTAAAAATCTACATTTACTACACAGCTACTTCTAAAATCTACAAAAAGCTAAAAATCCTAAAAATTCAAAGGGCATCACTTGTGATTACTTACTGGTTGACACAAGGAGTTTCTAATTTCTTAAAGTCTAGTATGAGCTCAGTAATGTTTAGGTGGATAAATGGCATTTTGTCATGTAGGTTTAATCTGTTCTTTGCAATTTGTTAGTGGCAGCTTTGCAGTGGAGGATTATTAGTCAAACTCAGTGAATTCTTTAATTAACAGAAAACAATTTGAAATACTTGTGTCATAGCTACCAGTAGCTGCAGTAGCCACTGTTCAGTTAATGAATTAAAGACTGTGTGGAATAGATATTATTCAACATACAGAAATATTTTGAGACTTGTCAGTGTAATGGATGTACTTTTGACCTTCAGACTGTAGTTCCAAGTACTACTGTCACATCACCATTTATATACCTTTCCACTGGGAATTAATAGATGTACCTTTTACAGAATTCCTGTTAAACTGTTTTTTAGGGGACATAGTTTTATGTAGCCAGAATATGCAATAGTGCCTGTATTTCCACCACAGTCTTACTAGAAATTTTGCGGGATGGTTCTTTTAGCATGCGGTGTTTGCATGCTCTGGCCACCACCTTATGGGAGATGTGGTGGGAGGGGAAAGGCCAACTGAAAGAATAGCTACCCTCATGCTGAATTTTCTAATCTGCTTGTCATCTAAAGTGCTCTTAGCTGTGTTACAAAAACAAGGCTCATCTATTTGCACCACATAAGGAAGAGATTTTCCAAGTCTTTTCAGGGGATTTGGGAGCCCATTTTTCTTGCACTGGGAATTGGAATTTTCTTCCAATGGGAATTGGCTAGCCCAGCAGCTATGAAGCAGGTGTGAAAGCTTTGAAATTTTTTGTTTGAAATGTGTGGATTTTTTTTCCATCTTTCATCACACAGAAAACAAAAACAACCACTTCACCAAACATGGTGCTTTATGGCAGTTGTCATCTTTTCTGGCTGGTAGCAACTTACCTTTCGCAACTGCTTCTTTGGCTCAGCCCCGGGTCTGTGCATCGGAGGGGCAGCAGCCTGTGCATGTACAGGTAGTGCAGTGTTCCCAGAATTCCTTGGCTGTATTGTGGCCTGTTGTCACCTCTCAGAGAAGGGCTTCAGGGCCTCCTGGAAAGAGGATGGATGAATTCTTTAGGCCCTTAAAAATGGCCTGTAAGCCACACTTGAGACCTCGGCATGCAATGATAAATGGAGAAGGTCCCCACTGTCCATGTGACCAGATGGATTCCCCCTCTTTGCACACAGTGTATCCCCACTCTCCAGTGCTCCCTTTGCTGTGCTGACTGAGCTTTGCTTTTGCTTTTCTCCCCTGCATCCCTGATCCTAAATTTTTCATTTTTAAATTGCACTGCATCAGTTTTTCAGTTCTTTCTTTGAGGCTGAGCATTCCACTGCTGTGCTTTACCCACATCAGTTCCCATCCACTGCTGCCAAGGGACTGTCCTGTGCTGGGCACCAGCAGAGCTGTAAACTGCGCCGTGTCTGAAGAGGTGAGTCTCTGAATTGTAAACTGGGGGTTAGACAGGAAATTAAGGACAGTTGGAGGGTTTTGAGGGGCAAAAAAGTCATTAAATGGATATAGGAGGCTGGAAGTGGATATCTTTGCCTTGATTCTTTACCTGGCTGAATACACTAATGACTTGGAATGTGCAAAGATTTTTGATTTTTCTGTGGATTATATGGTAACCTTTTTCCCAGAGAATTATGAATTGGAGTACACGATCATATTATGTCTTCCCCTTCTAGATGTTAGGTTAAAATACACAGCCTCTTAAAATAATACTTTTAAGTGCCTATACTGAGGAAAGAGGTGTTTGGTGTGCTGAAGGGACCCCGTCACGGTGACACAGTCTCAGAGTAAGCTGGGCAGCTGCTTTGGTGCAGCTTTTGGAAGCCTGGGTTTTATTCTTTTCTTCTTACTAAAGGCAAACTAAAAGCAAATATTTGAATTCTTAATGCTGTTCAATTTAGATTTTTCAATTTCTCATAACTTTTCAACATGGAGCAGAGTTACTGTTGCTCTTTTGGGTTTGTATGTTTGTGAGTAGTTCAGTATTTTGATACTGTTACTATTACCAAAATTGGAAATATGCTGCCATTTTTATTCCCACTTTTTTTGTACTTCAGTGCTCATCTCACATAGATGTTTTGGCAAATTTGGCATTGGTGTAGCTATTGATGGAGCTCTTGTGTTCTGTGACTCATCTGAAACTTCATGGTTGGTTCCTCTGTTTCATTTAGTTCATCTTTTAAATCACTAAACCGCTTGAGCAAGAAAGAGACAGGGACACTGGTACTTGGATTTCAGTGCTGTCTTGCCATGATTTCTCTGAAGGCTGTAAATTTTTCCCCTCTTTCATTCCTTGGCTTCTCTTCCTTACATACCAGAAAACTGCTTTTTGTGTTATGAGATTCCTCTCTAGATCTTTAGAAATTTTCTCAGATACTTATGAAGTTTTGTGAATGTTTCTTAAAATACTACATTTTATGTGTCTTTCATCTTGCCTGATATTAGCAAGGCAGAAACAGAAATGGGAATTGCTATGATTGCCTCTGTTCACTCACGAGTACTTTCTTGCTTTTATATTATTGCTCCATCTTTCAGCATCCAAATACAACCATGAACTGAAAGAACAGATGTATATGAAAGTACCCTGAATGTTGGATGAAAAGGCTTTCTTACACAGTTTTAATTTTCTCTTCAGTCACTGTGGCTTCTTGTTTTTCTTTAGATGTCTTGTAACTGGCTTCTGAAGGACAAAGATTTTACTCTTTTGCAAAATAGCCTTTTTATTATTTTGATATTGATGTCAAATCTGGGTAGTTCAAATTCCTTTTTATTGCTTTGTATGGTATATACTTGTTAAGGATTTAGTGCAACTATAAACATCTCCAGAACTCCCCATTGTAGGGATAAACTGTGAATTATGGACTTGTTAGAATGGGCTATTTCTTTAAGGCAATCTGAACTTCTGTAGCTATTCATAGAGATTGTATAAAATAAATCAATATTTGTCTGTAAATTTTAATTGAAGAATTGCTTTGGTAATTGCACTTTTATTTACCTTTTCCTGAGTAAATAATACTAAACAGTTAGATGCTTTAAACTGCATTCTTGAGTTTATAACTTCCTGTAAAAGAAACTTGGTTTATGTGTTGTATACATTCCTTAGTCCATGAATATGTAAAATCAATAATCAATGCTGATTTTAAGGCATCTTTGCTTCAGGTTCTCTATTCCCCAGACTGAAATCCTACTGCATCCCAGTGTACATAGCTGGTACTGATGACACCTCTTACATCATTGTCTGTCATCAATGGATCTGACAGCTTAAAGTCAGAATCACTGTGCATTTTCTACAGACATGGAAACTAAGACATACAAAGCTGAACAGACTTATCTGACTGGCAGTTTGAGGTACACTCTCACTGCCCAGGGCACAGTACAAAATGGAGCAGAGCT
This sequence comes from Corapipo altera, assembly GCF_003945725.1. NCBI lineage: Eukaryota > Metazoa > Chordata > Aves > Passeriformes > Pipridae > Corapipo > Corapipo altera. The sequence continues at coordinate 623,153 of NW_020884973.1, forward strand.
CAAGGAGTGTTTGGACAGCACTGTCAGGCACAGGGTGGGATTGTTGGGGTGTTCTGTGCAGGGCCAGGAGTTGGACTTCAATGATTCTTGTGGGTCCTTTCCAACTCAGTATGTTCTGTGATTCTGTGGTCAGGAATAGGTGCCAGGGCTTCCGAGCCAGGAAATCATGCTACCTTTCTGTTTGAATGGGCTAGTATCCAAAGGGAGGGGGCAGAGGCTGGAGCAGGCTCTGCTCGGGGGGCCCAGCAATGGCCCAAGAGGAACGGGCAGGAACTGATGCCCAGGAAGTTGCAGCTGGACAGGAGGAAGAACTTCTTTGCTGGGCAGTGACCCAGGCCTGGAGAGAGAGCAGAGAGGGTGTGGAGTCTCCTGACTGGAGATCTTGCAGAGCTGTGTGGACACAACCCTGTGCCATGTGCTCTGGGATGGCCCTGCTGGAGCAGGGAGGTGGGACCAGATGAGCCACTGTGGGCCCTTCCAGCCTGAACCATTCTGGGATACTGTAACCTCATTTGAAACAAAAATTAGATTCCTCTACTGTACCGGCTTGTTTACCCCTTTCATCTGAAGGCCAGTGCCTCCTCTTACCTCCTGATGAACCAAGCAGGTGAACACCCCAGGCTCCATCCCCAGCCCCTCGTGTGTCTCTGCACTGACCCACGCACTCACAGCAGCAGCTGTGCGGGGTCCTGGCTCTGTGTTCACATCTCACCCTTAACCTGGGGAAGGCTGTAGAGGAAGTGTTGGCTGCATGATTCCACAAAAGGCTGACTGAGTTTGCTGTTAGAAATGGTAAGTGGTTTGATATGGTGCTCCCCAAGAATTGATAACCGGACTAGTGTTATCCTATAGCATAACTTATGCATTGGTTGTTAATCAGAGTATACTTCTGTGTCTGAGAGGGGTTGCAGTTAGGGAAATGCAGTATCTCCTATACATCTTGAGTTTAGTTAAGTGTTTGGTGTAGGGAAGAGGAGAATTATGGATTAGTACAAAAACTTCAAGGTGGAATATCACTGGGAATTGGATATAGCAGTAGTGCTATGAATTGGCCCATAGTTTTTCTGTGCCCCTTTTCTCCTGTGGAAATTTTCCTAGGGATTTTATAGCAATTTGGTTTTGTCTTGTGAAATATTAGGCAGATAAATACTACAGAAGTTAAGTGGCCAGTTATTGTGATGAAAAATGAGTAGATAAATATAAGTAAGGGTAGCCTCCAGATAATATATTTCATTATGACAGATAATGGATTTTTTAAAAATTAATTAATTTGTTATGATGTTACAAAAAAGTTTGAATCCCTTGCTCAGGAAAATGACGTGATGTGTTTTTGTAGCATTTTCTGTCTCATAAATGGAAAATTCCAAGACCTATCACAGAAATACATTTGTAATGTAATCATAGAATCACAGAATGGTTTGGGTTGGAAGGAAACCTAAAGATCATCTCGTTCCACCCCTTAGTGAGCAGGGACGCTTTCCACTAGCCCAGGTTTCTCCAAGCCCTGTCCAACCTGGCCTTGGACACTTCCAGGGATGGGGCAGCCACAGCTTCTCTGGGCAACCTGTGCCAGGGCCTCCCCACCCTCACAGCTAAGAATTCCTTCCCAATATCCCATCTAACTCTGCCCTCTGGCAGTGAGAAGCCATTCCCCCTTGTCCTGTCCCTCCGTCCCTTGTCCCCAGTCCCTCTCCAGCTCTCCTGGAGCCCCTTTAGGCCTGGAAGGGGCTCTCAGCTCTCCCTGGATCCTTCTCTTCTCCAGAGGAACCCCCCCAGCTCTCCCAGCCTGGCTCCAGAGCAGAGGGGCTCCAGCCCTGGCAGCAGCTCTGTGGCCTCCTCTGGACTCTCTGCAGCAGCTCCATGTGCTCCCTGTGCTGTTCCCCAGGGCTGGAGGCAGCTCTGCAGGGGGGTGTCACCTGAGGGGGCAGAGGGGCAGAATCCCCCCTGCCCTGCTGCCCACACTGTGGGACCAGCCCAGGGCACAGGGGGTTCTGGGTGCCAGCGCACACAGCTGGGACATATTGTGCTTCTTGTCAACCCACGTGTTACTACACTGAGCTTTTACACTGCACTTCTCAAAAAGAGGAAAGTTTGTTATAAAATGTCATTTTTATTGTTTTGTTTATTCTAGTGTTACGAACATTAAATACCGGGGAAGACGTGAGCCCATGATTTCAAGAACTCTTCAGTTTCCAAATGACCTTTCTGGTGGATATCCTTTTTATTGGATATGGTACAACATATTATTTGGAAATAATAAGGTAAAAGTTAATATGAGTCTTCTGTTGTTTTATATGCCACATTTTTAAACCAATTAGGATATTAATCTTGATTCATTTTGGTTTATTTTTTCTATGCATAGTTTTTAAAAGGTGTGCTTATTTCTACCTACTTTTACCAACAAAAGACAAATCATATAACTAGTTGCTTATGGTCATCTGTCCCAGTCCTAATCTTCTTGAAGTCAATACCGTTGATGAGTTCAACAATATTGAGAACGGAACTGATTCTGTTGGCAACTGAGAAGAGGATTGGTTCTGCTTGGAGGATGAGTCAACTAAGGTATGAAGCATAAGCTGGATTTCAAACACAAGCCTTTTGACATGTTTTGTTTTCTGATTCCAAGTTCCTCACTGTGTCAGTGTTATCATTACTGTTATCATTACTGCTGATAAACCAGCCTGACCTTTGCATGTGGATTTTTGTCTGGGTTCAAGTATTTTTATAGTATTCTTACCCAGTCGTGGATGCTAACTTGCTATCTATTGCAAACCTTGTGTGTCTTATTCTAATTAATATTCACTTACCATGAGTTGGAGAAGAATGTTTGCTCTTTGAATTTTCAGTCAATCGAGCAAGAAGATTGAAAAAAACCCAGTCTAGCAGTGGTGTTCGATGTGACACAATATTTAAAGGTATATGACAGTTAATAAACCACCAGGGTGCATGAACTCATTCAACATTGAAATCCTTAGCTGTTTTAAAATAAGACTGAATTTTCAGTAATTTTCTAGAGGAGGTTGTTACACAAGCACAGGGGAAGACACCTGGAATATGACAAGTGGTATCAATTTGTTTATCCATAGAACTCTAATCACGTAAGAATAATATATTTCCTTGGGTTGAAAGATGAGTGTGGGTTTTCACATTGCGCAAGTGAATTTTATTTAATGAAAACCATACAAGGTGTACTTGTGTATGTTTACTTCAAATACCATTAAGCAGCTCACTTGATAGTTTAAATATGCATGTGTTTATGTTCTCATGGCATCACAGAAATGAGACTGGGAAGGAGATGGAAATGAAACATTACAAAGGAATTTGACAAAAACAGAAGGGGAGACATTTATTTCATGAACAAGATTTATGAAGGAACTAATGAGCTCTCTCCTGCTTTCTACCAGAAACTTATTGCTTTGCTAGGGTTCAAAACACTTTCAGAATCCCCATGAGCTGTAACACAGTGCACCTAAACTGGGAGGGCTTGGTTGTTTCTGCGTGTTTGCTGACAGGATCAACCTTGTGTTGCTCCTAAAGCCAGCAAGCATTCAGCATTTCATGTTGTCTTCTGGAGGCTTGCAAAGGCATGTATTCCTGTGGGAGCTCTCCAGAAGTAGAGTCAGGATAAACTATTGGTGCAAATAATACTTTCCAAGGCTGAAATGTCTGGATAGTTTCAGTGTTCCAATTACTTAAATTATATTTGCAGTAAATGAGTTTCTGCTCATGAAATAGATGTAATAATATCAGGACCTAGAAAGGATGAAAAAGTAGATATTTAATAACCTGAGTTCTCTTGAAGAGTAGCATTGTGGGGTTTTTCTTTGCAGAAACTGGCTAACTACTGACAGAGTGGTTTTAGACCCCTCTGCGTACCCAGGATGTAAAACAGCACTGCCCTCATAAATACACATCTTTAACAGCAATTTGAAGTGTTGAAAGACTAGCAAAAAGAGAGATTAGCTAAAAACATAAATACCCCAAATGTATTCAATTACTTTCAATGACAGTGATTCAAACAGGAGCTCTGAGAACGGTGACTTTGCTGCATAGAGGGGTTGGGTTGAGCCAAGGCAGCTTTAATGCTGCTTCACTTCGCCGTGATCTTGTATTAGTTAAGTTTAAAATTGTGTTCCCCGGCAAACCATAAAAGATTTCGAAAGTATTAGACACCCACTTTTGTGCTGGAATTTAATATGCAACTTTTTATTGGAAAATAATCGTTCTTGTCTGGCGAAATCCACCATGCAATATTTCTGTTAGTAGGCATAATGCAATAAAGACAGGGAGGGCTATTTATCACTACAAATTTTGAGGATTTCAGGATTCTTTTTATTATTTTAATATATTTCTTTGGTATTAAATCAGAAAAATGATAAATTACACCTGTCGAGGCTGTTTTTCCTTTTTCCCAGAAAATGATGTACAACCTAATTTCACTGGTCATTTTGGCTTTTAAAGATATGTATTTTTTTCCTATTAAAAACTCTACCAATAGGGGTTTTTTTTAATAATAATACTGAAGTACTTTTTATTTCAAACATATGAAGTAGTTTATAACTACTTCCTGGCATTGCAAACTTTGACCTTTTCACATTATATTAGGATTTTTTTTAAAGGCATTAAGTATATATTGCACTGAAAGAAATAGTGTATTGTTAAGATGCTAGATCCAGTGGATCAATTTTCAGTATTTGAAATAGATTAAATTGTCGCTAGTCTGAAAGGTTACAACAATAATTTATTTCATTTCAGTACTTTCCTGTACATAATCAGCTTTTACACAGTCTTAGAAATCAGTATTTTTCTTTTTTTAAGTGTATAATCATCTTTTTCTAAAGGATAATGTAGAATTAGAAGCAAAACATAATTTCAGCAAATGTAATATATAATAGGAAAAAAAGAAGAAAAACCATAAGAAGGTATCAACAAGAAATGATTGGGGCTGGTGTCATGGTTTCCATTGCTTTCACAATTACTCCAGGTTTGCATATTTCGAAATGTATTAGTCCAATCTGATTTCAAAGCTCAGTTATTTGAATTATAAATCATTATGTCCCTCCTAGCTGATCAGTTGTGAAATATCTTTGAATTCATTTGCATAATGGAATATGTTAGTTGTTCCTTTATGTCTGTGAAGCCACAGTGCTCCCTCATACATGTTTAGTTCTTTCTACTAATTAACTTTTCCTCTGTATATTTTTGTAGCAAAATAAATACAGTTTCATTATTATTTTGTACAGTAACTTGGGATAAAATACTTTTAGTCTCTCAAACATTCTTAATCCTTGTCTTTGTTAGCCTTGTGTTGCAAAAGGCTCTGCCTTGTAACAGGGCAGGGAGCCAACTATGTAGCTTTGCAATATAAAACCAGGTAATGCCATGTCAGATGTTATGGATTGACAAGAGAAACAACTCTCAAAACTTGATTAGGAGATTTTCCAATAGAAGGCAACTATAAAATCTGCTCTTACAATTTTACCTGTTTAAAAAGAATTTAATCTACTTAAAATGAAAAGGGAAATTGTTTATTCCCATAAAAGTTATTGAACTCTAGTCAGTGATGTGTAGGAATGGCAGAGTGAAGCAAGCACTCAGAAAAAAGCCCCAGTAACAATGGTAAGTGTTGTGGGTATTTGTGAAGTCTCTGTGTGTACAGGACTGCAGGAACACATCCTGGGTGTTGCTTATGAGCTCATCAGTGGCAGCAGCATTGCTCAGTGAACTACTGAGTCCTGTGTTTGTAGCATTCATTGTAGAATATACAAACCCGTAAGTAATTTCCTTCATTTGGTGCCTTCCATGCTTAGGAATGTTTCTGAAGTTTTGAAGTTTGAGTTTTTCTATGGCATTTCTGAGAAAGTGCACTGATGTACTGGGATATTGCAAAACCTTTTATATCCCCATTTTAGAGATGCAGAACTGAGACAGTGGAATTTAACTGAGTTTCTGTACGTCATACAGTGATTTCATGTCAAATGAGGGAGAAGCAGGAGTCAGAAAATCCCAGCCATTGTTTTGGCCACTCTCATGCTCCTGTTTTGCAAACGTGGCTCGCAGCAGTCGCTGCTTCAGTGCAGAAACTCTCAAAGGTGCCAGCATGGCTCTTTTTGCAAGACACAGGATTATCACCTGTATCCAGCCCCAGATGCTTGAATCATCTGAGACAGAGAATGTGTGTGTGTGCTCATGCTGTTAAGAAATGTCATAATTCACAGAGCTAGGAAAGGATTTGAATTGTAGGAACAGGTCTGAACCATCTGATTTAAGGGCTTCTATAACAGAGTTTTTGCAAACTCAACTTTTTATTTAATATGATTTCTTGTGCTTTTAAAAAGAAACCTTAAGAAAAATATTATTTTGTCATATGTAAGTACCTAGAAGATGTGATCTGCAGAATTACTGCAGTCCAGGAGATACACTGCTCCTGCATCAGTGTGCAGCTCCCTGGGTCCTTGGTATCCAGGCAGGTGCAGACACGCTGGAGCTCATCTTGCTCGACCAGGGCCGGGAGCTTTGACCAGGGGTCAGGTACCTTGGCTGATCAATGCACAGAGTACCCAGCAGCCCTTCCCCAAGGCCTGTGGGTAGCAGTCTGGTGGCTGAGGCCAGGTGAGGCTGCAGTTACCTGGGCTGTCACCAGTTAGCCAGCTGTGCAGTGGAAGATTTTAGTTCATGTGTAGCAGGAGTCAGTTAATTTGCTTTCTGCTTTATCAAGTTTGAGAAACTGGGGTTTCTGTGGAAATGCTCATTGATACATCCAAAATTCTCAGCTGTACCCTCTTGGTATGGACTTTGCTATGGCTCTGAGACTGTATGCTTGTAGGAGATTTCCATTCAGGTCTTACATGTCTGAAAATACTTTCAAAGAATCACAGAATTGTTAGGGTTGGAAGGGACCTCTGGAGATCCAACTCTCCTACTGAGGCTGGGTCACCTGGAGCAAGTGTCATAGGAACATGTCCAGGTGGGTTTGGAATGTCTCCAGAGAGAAGACTCCATGACCTCCCTGAACAGCCTGTTCCAGTGCTCTGCCACCCTCAATGTAAATAAGTTCTTCCTCATATTGAGATGAAACTTCTTGTGTTTTAGTTTATGGCCGTTGTTCCTCGTCCTGTCTCTGGGCACCACTGAAGAGTCTGGCACCATTCTCTCACACCCACCTTGTAGATATTTATATGCATTGATCAGATCCCCTCTGTCTTCTTTTCTCCACACTTAACAGGCCCAGCTGCCACAGTCTATCCCCATCACAGAGATGCTCCAGACCCCTCCATTATCTTTGTGGCCTCCTCTGGATGCTCTCCAGGAGCTCCGTGTCTCTCTTGTCCTGAGGAGCCCAGAACTGGAGGCAGCACTGCAGATGTGCCTCCCCTGAACACAGAGGCAGGATCCCCTCCCTGACCTGCTGCCAGTGCTCTTCCTGATACCCCCAGGATCCCATTGGCCCTCCTGGCCACAAGAGCACACTGCCAGCTCACAATCAACCTGTCATCCACTAAGACTCCCAGGTCCTTCTTCTCAGAGCTGCTCTCTAGTAGGTCAGTCCCCAACCTGTACTGCTACCTGGGGTTGTTCCTCCCCAGCTGCAGGACCTACACCTGCCCTTGTGTATTCATGCTTAATCAGGTGCTGTTACTTTTCAGTCTGTTTGGCCCAGCCACACGTGAGTCTGTTCAGCCCAGCCACATGTGAGTCTGTTCTTTTCCTGCCAAGTTATGTGAAAACAAGCACTGAAAAACGAGAACATCGTCCTTGAAGGAAGCATCTTGTATAAACTGAAATTAATTGAGGCCTCGCTATTGGCTGGCGGCCCTCCAAGGACACTTGAAGGAGAAAGTGAAGAGGAGGAGGATGAAGTAATCCCCCAGACTCATTTAGGAAAGACCCCCCGAGGCGTAGCATGAGGACACAGAGACATTCCAGAGTACCCACGTGTGTGCAGAAGAGGCACCACTTACATCACGGGGGGAGGGACTGACTGAGCGGTGCTGACCACACCTGCCCAGGTAGACATCACAGGTTAATTGTATAAAAAGCAGAGAGCTCTTGCTGGGAGCGAACTCAGGCTTCACGTGGAGGACAACGATGCCTTGGCAGGGACGCCCGTTACCGTGTGAGCTGCTGATGCATCGGGGAATTCTGAGCATTCTGGGGTCGGTAAGAGAACCTCATAAGTAACACCTGAGTGAGTGGGGGGTTATCCTGGGGGCTTGTTTCCCTTCTCTTTCCTGTCTCTCGGTTTCTTGTTTTGTTGGTTACTTTTTTGTAATAAATATTGTTTTGTTCAGCTTTCAACAGTGTACTGGTTTCCGTTCGGCAATCCCCCTGTTACACCTTGTTGAACCTCATTAGGTTTCTCTCTGCCCAGTTCTCCAGCCTATCAAGGTCCCACTGAAAGGCAGCACAGCCTTCAGGTGCATCAGCCACTCCTCCAGTTTTGTATCATCATCGAACTTGCTGAGAGGCCATTCTATCCCTTCATCCAGGTCCTTGACAGAAAAGCTGAATAAGGCTGGGCCCAGTATTGCTCCCTGGGGAACCCCACTGACTACAGGCCTCCAACCAGACTCTACTCCGCTGATCCCAAGCCTCTGAGTTCTGCCATTCAGCCAGTTCTTGATCCACCCCACTGTCCATTCATCCAACCCACATTTCCTGAGCTTACCTGTGAAGATGTTATGGGAGGCAGTGTCAAAAGCCTTGCTGAGTTGAGGAAGACAACATCCACTGCTCTATCTTAACTTTGGTTAAGTGTTTAGCATAGCTTAGTATGCATGAGATATATTTTTATCTGTTGTAACTAAAACAAATTGTGGTTTTCGATGAGTCTGGAGGATCACCCGTGTGACTTTGAGGCTGTTACCTCAGGGCTGCAGCAGTACCATTGCCAAGTACCAATCAGCTCCAACGCAGGCACTTGCAAAACCACTTTTTTATGTGCTGATGACATGGATCTGTCTGAGGAACAAACACCATTTATTATCCAAAACTTTCTGTGTATTTGTAAAAGTCATTTAGTTCATTTGTCTCTTCTGTGACTAGAACATATGCTGTGAAAAGTAATTGCTTTCATTAATAACAGATTATAGTCTAAAATGTTCTAAAGAATATCTGTATTACATATATTTGTAGATGAACTTCAAATATTATTTTAGTGTACTGTTTCAGGATTTTTTTTCTCACTAAAAGTTCCTGAAAGTTTTCCCAGCCTGCCTGTGTAATTAAAATGCTGCAAGGCTGCTTTTCCTTAACACCTGCTACGTACAGTCTCCTGAAAAAGCTTGTGAAAATAGATGGTGAAATCCATGCTTCAGAATCACACAGTAAGTTTTCTTACTATGTTAAAAAGTGTGTGTAGTAAATTTTGTAGAACACTTAACTTTTCCTACACTCATTTTTTGACAGAGGAAGCACTTCCCTTTCCTGGATGTCAGTGAGGATTTGAGCCTCAGTGACCCGAGGTGCTGGACAGTGTTCCACACTGGCTCACTCAGCTTCTCCTGGACTTAGGTAAGGTCATCTCCCATGTCCCTGAGATACCTCACTGCCTTGTGTAGTGCTGTGAATTTTTAGAGTTATTAAACCAATCAAACAGCAGTTTATTTCTACAGTAAATATGTTACAGTTGGTATTTAAATCACTGCCTATTGACTCCTGAGATTTATGGCATTGAGCAGCAACACTGTATTTGGTGCCTTCTGATTGAAGAAATAAGCATCATGAGTTTATTTTTTGTATTGTCTTAAAATTTTACAACATGAAGTGCCTGAGTGTTTTGCGTTTCCAGGTGACCAGGTGACCAGGCCAGAACCTCCCAGCTTCTGCCAGAAGGTTTTTTATTTCACTTCTTTGTGCAAGTTCCCAATACACAAAGATCTTCAGAGTTTTAATAAGCATTGACCAGAGTTTGGCAGTACAGGGAGCAGCACTTAAACTTGCACTTGGGGTTACCTTTTGAGTTGTCCTTTGCAAATGAGAGAAGTTAGCAGGTGTAAAAACAGTGCATGCTTTAGTAGCTGGATGTGATGAAGAACTTAGTCCAGGCACTGCCCTTGGTCCCCAGAGCTTTACCTGCCTGGTTAGAGCTCTGTTGTCCAAACAGAGAAGGCTGGGCTTGGCAAAATGAGCACCCAGACAAATCCTGTCTTAAAGAAGCTGATAGTCAAGACAGTCATAAGCCAGCAGTGATTGTTCCTGCTCTTGCTGATCATGAGTGCCTGTCCCATCTACTGCTGAACCCTGCTGGAAACAGGGAACTCCAAGGCAAAATGGAGCCACATTGGTCAGTGTTTCCCTAAAGAATGCACCTGTGAGCTGGACCTGGGTTTCCTTGCATTTAAACTACTTTCAGTACTGGCTCAGATTTGTATAACATAGGCATATTTATAATATAAAATGGGCTGTGCATGCAGGTTCAGTAATTTTTCCTACAGGGAAAAAAGAGATTTGGTAAAAATGACATCACAGGTATTAAAAATTACTTCTCAAAGTAGAAGCTGGATAAATAGATGTCAGACAAAATGCAGACTGGCTATAAGCTGACAAAGGCCGTTGTGATTCCTCTGGATTAACAGCTCCCCAAGATCTGGAAAAAGCATACATCAGTCCTGTGGCTGTTGTTCTTCGTGTTCCTACTGGAGTAAATGTGTTTGGGTTTAAACTGACAGAAAAGCACAGCTAGAGATACAAACAGGTAGAAGTTGTGTTTTAGAATCTGAATTTTAAAAATAAGGTGTACACAAACTGTCCTTTCTGTGTGCTTGTGCAAGCATTAAATCACAGTGTTCTTACCTTGTGATTCAAAAGGTACTTTCAAACCATGAAAACTGGCATTTTTAGACAAAAAAGCATCGTACTAATTGTCTTCTCTGGGCTTTCTATGTGGGTTGTTTTGGTTTTTTTTTCAAATTAAATGAAGAGATTTATATAAAATCCTTTTATATGAATGATAAATAATTTACATGGAAACAAAACTAAGATTAATTTTTATTGGTGGGAGTTGTTTTAAGTAATTATGCAGAAGCATTTTTGGAGATTAGTTGAATACGGTAAATTGAGAATATTTCCATTTTAAGTTAGGTGCTGTCAGTGTGACTGGCAAAATTTAATTTTAGTGGGAAAGAATGGTGATGTCTGGATGCCACATCCATGGAAGTGTCCATGGCCCTTTTGGGTGGGCCTTGGAGCAACTTGGTCTGGTTATGATCGTATGATTCTGTGATATTGATATTTGCTTCAAAATGCACTTCGATTTGTGTTGAGTTACTTAAACCTCATATGAATATAATAAGAATTTGAATTCCTTGTGTGTCCCAGGTTGTGTTTTTAATAGTTTTGTGGCATTTAGAATTGCATAATTTTGTCCAAGATCCTTAGTCCAAGATGTTTTGTGTGAAGTGTACAGAAAAAAAACTAATAGAACAGCATTGGTAAATTTATGTTTAAATAATTAATAAATTTTAGTCACTTTTTTCTCTGCACTACCAAAAGAAGTAGATGTAAACTGTAGGAAATACCTCCAGGAGCTTACAAGCTTACAACAATTTACCATGGGAGGTTTGTTTAGGATAGTTTCTTCCTTTCCTTACTAATACTGTGCTGTTCAGGTGATGTGATGTGGCTTGTTCAGGAGTGAAAAAGAAATGTATAGGCAGTAATTTGTGTTAGTTTTCTAAAACTAACACATTATTTTATTAATAGGACAATACTTTAGAGGATCCTAATTGTATATTCTTTCTCCCCTACCTACACTGAAATTTAAAACAGACCTAGCACATTAAACTTTCCCTTACTCAATTCCCAAAACTAGCTGGTTTGGCATTAAAGTGTTGGTCACAATCAGCATTGGACATGCTGGTAGTTCTTTGGTTTTCTCAGCTGTTTGATAAAGTATGGTTGAGATTCTGCCTTGGGAAGGAATCATCTTGAATTTGGATGTGGACACCTTCTTCCAAAGGTATGCAGCACTCTAGAAGAGGTGGAGTGTGACTTCTCCTGTCCTGGGACAGTTCATGTTTCTCCTGAGAACTCTGTAAATGGCATCTGAGTCCTGGTCCTGCACAGGGTAGGATCCAGATGGCTCCTGTTAGTCTGTACTCTGGCACAGGACAACACCACCATGGCACTCTTTCTAAATGATTGGGCCTTATTTATTTTTTTTTTTCTCTGAGGAAAATCTGGTAAGCTATTAAAGGGAATGGAATGCACATAGAAACAGGAGTGTAAGAGGAAGCTGATGCTGGTTGAGCAGAGATGGGGAGCACAGAAACTAATGGTATATTGGAACTGCCTGAGGAGCTGGATTGGCAAAGGGAGGAGATGGAAACAAAAAGCTGGATTGGAAGAAGACACAAGGATCCAGAATGCCAAATAAAAATACTGACTCCAGTTGAAAGGAGCAGAGAGAAGATGGCAGAGGAAACAGGCAAAGATGGAAAGGAATGGATTTCCCAAGTCCACCAGACCCATTTCTGCTCCTCAGTAGCTTTGAAATCCAGCACAAAGCCCTTCACCCTCTTGGGTTTACTGCAGGTGCAGGTCACAGATTTGGGCAGATCCTTCACTAGTTTAAGAAAGCTCTTGGGCATAGGTGGCACTTTGAAGGCTCTGTGGCTGAGCTGACAGTGCAGCAGCAGGAAGTTACTGAATGTATTTCCTTCGCTTTTAAAAAAATCTGGAAAGCCTTTTGTTAGAGGGGAGCAGTTCAGGTCACAGAGCCAGGTATTCAGGACTGAGGAAATGCCAGAGTTGGGACTGTCACTGCAACTTTCCTCTCCACTGTAAATATTGACATTGTTACGAGGCAGTTTTAATTGCAGGATCACAATTATATATCTCAGAGGATGTTTGAGTCTTTCAGTTCAGAAGATGTGTCATTCTAGCTTCATGAAAAGCCACTGAGTATTTTGATTTTTTTTTTCTGTGTTATTGCCTGACTTTTTCAGTCCCCTCTTTGCTTTCTGTCGTGACTGTTTGTTCTTCTTGGCATTTTTTCTTCTTGGCTTTTTCTGTCATTCTTACTTTCCACTGGTGACTGGTGACTGGGTGACTGGTTTGGTCTGAGCAGCATCCCTAAAAATAAGGGGCTGGAATTAGATCTGTTCTGTGTGGAAATCAAACTGTAAAGCTTACACCAACTTTGCACAACCAGTTTAACACACAAAAGCCTCCTCCTAACCTCACTTGCAACTTAGTTTCCCAGACTTTGCCGATGAAGAGAGGAGGGAAAGAAGCCCTATAGCAAAGAGCTCTTTAAAGAACATAAATTAAATTCCTACTCTGAATTAGTCTCACGGGGAATCAGCCTGTGAGAGGCAGGCTGCCCTTATTAGGGCCTAAAGATAAGTAGTGTGAGGACGAATCCTCATGCAAATTGCCATTTCCAAAGAGTCGTTGTTCATGGTTACTGGTTCAGTTTCATGACAAAGCACAATCAATCCAGACTCTAGGATATCTTTCAGCTGTCTAACAAAGACGATCTCTTTTTCCCTACTCACTTTTTTTTCTTTTATCCTAAATTCACACCTTCTGAAACAAATGAGGCAAGTGTCATATGTATGACCCCAGCACAGTCTGGATTCATTTCCAGGGCAGCTTCATTGTGTACACCAGATAGGTAAGAGGCAGGAAAAATAGCATATGAGCATAAAAGATTGTGATTTAAATATCATACTCAAACTACACATGTGGAAAAACCTAATTTATTATTGTAGTTTTAAATTTACCGTTTTCTAACTGTTGAGTCTTGACTTTCCTGCGTGAATGTTCTTGTAGGGCAGTGAATAAATGTTGTCAGGTTAACAGAGGAAACAGAAATATGGAAAGGAGAAAGATGTGAAATGCGGAGACAATCAAGTCTCAGACACAAGTTCTTTGGAATCAACAATTTGTGTTCTTTGTTTATAGCTCAGTAAAAATACACTATACCTCAGGTTTTTGTTCCTGTAGGTCACCTGAAGTTCCTGGGATGTCAGTGAGATTTCTCTGTGGAAGCCTCGGAGCCTGACCCTTCTGAAAAAGTGCGAAGATGATGCATGTGATGCTTTTGCTGGTTTCTTTTGGTTTCTTTTCCTGTAGGTGAAGGGTATGAGTTTGAGAACTTCATGCTCCCCCTCTCAGTTTCATTTGAAAGTGTGACTCGGATACTCAACAGTAGTGTTGAACAAGAAAAACCAAAAGGTAGGGGTTTTTTCAAGTATAGGGGAAGAAATTATTGATGGGAAAAAATAATAGTGAGGCAAGGATTCAGCAACAAGTCTGGCACCTTTTCTGTCAGTCTCCCTTGACTGTACATGCCTGTATACTTATATACATATGGACTTATATACATATATACCTGTGTACGTGTATCTAATTAGGAATGTAGACAGTAGAGATACAAAGGCTAAGAGTAGTATTCTAAATAAACTTTGTACAAAGATTTTATAAGGACCTTGAGATTTTCCAGTGCTTTGCAGATCAAATGACCCCATTTGAAGCTCATTTATTATCAAAGGGACAAACTTTTCTTCAGTGATAGCTTATCTGTTCCATATCTAATATTCCCCTTTGCCACGCAAGTATCCTGTTTGTGTATATTAACATATTTATTTGGGGGTATGAGAAGACATGTAACACAATTGATAAAACACTGCTGCTTTAAAGTATTTTTTTTTTCAAACAAGAATTTATTATATAAATCAAGACTTTATTAAATGGCTGGGCATATATGTATAAATAGGAATGGGTCTTGAAGTATGGCACCCTTAAACTGAACAAAGTGATTAGGATAACTGATAGCTAAATAAGGTTTTTATGTGCCTGTGGGAGCCATATTAGGATTGATTTGACAAGGCAGTTCAGCTGTGGCAACAGTCATAACATCTAACACAACATTATGTTTTATTAGTAAAATCCTTAAGTGTAGCAAGCTGTTTGTGTCAAAACAACAGTATATTTTAGGGAAGAAAAAGACTTACTAGATAGAAGCTGCATCATCAGGAATGATAATGTATTAGAGCACTATTGCATTAAAGAGATCCCCTTCTGCCAGCACTGAATCAGTAGTTAACAGTGCTCACTGGAGTGCTCACTTCAGCTGCACAGGGTCGTCTTGAGGAAACCCTAACAGTAATTTTTGATTTGCTGTTTTAAAATATAATGGCAACTTAAATACTGCATCATCAAATTTATCCATTTTTTTTCACAAGAAAATAAACAGATATGCTCAAAGTGTTTGGCAAATAATTTGGCTGCGGTACATCACTGACATTACTCAAAGATGCACATTTCACAGTCATCACTTGAATTAAGCTAATATTTTTTTAAAAAATAATACTAAGGGTTATTTCAATAATTATTTACTTTTGGTTTCCTTCTTTGTTGTTGCTTTATGTTTTTAATGGTAATCACTTTTCATTTATAAAATAGACTCTGTTCATCTATCTTCAATCCATCTCTCGTGTGTTCAAGTTATAAATCCTAAAAATTAGAACAAAGAGGTCGTTTGGTAGCATTACCCTTTCTGGAGGAAACTGGATTCCTCTCTGTGTAAGGATTCAATTTATTAAAATAATTTTGCCATTGTCCTGTCTGGATTGCTTGAAACTTTCTTAGTAGAGAAATTTTAATGGAGTACCAGTGATATATTCCTAAACTAGCAAGTTCTTAACGACCCTGGAAAGTGACTGCTTGATTACACTTTAACGGTATTTGCAAATAAAATCACAAGTAATTAAGGGGAAATCTCCAGGCTTTTGAGCAAGTTTGATGCATGATAACTGCCTGATTCAGCTTCATCTAGAGTAATGCTGTGTAGACAAGAGCTACTGAGATCAATAGCAACATAATGATAGTGGCAGAATTAAGTGAGTAACCTGAGAACTGTGTCTTCAAAATGCATGCAGCTGCCACCAGCCAGGGCCACACAGTGCACTCCTGCTTCCGTCCTAAATGTTCATCAAAAGACGCCCTGCAGGAAAATGGAGTTAGATGCTCTTTATTGCTGATCGTGTCTCTTGCCACATTTATCAGGGAAATTGGATTAGCAGTTGGCAGCTGCAGGTAGACAAGGTTCTGCAGTGATTAAATATGCAGCTTGGCTGCATTTGTTGTGACAGACCTTTAGTAAATTCTACTGTAAGCACCATCTGTCTAATTTGTATAAAGAAAACTTGGTGCTCTAAGCTACTGATAAAGAACTAAATCTGTTGCTTTATCATAAACAAAACTTTTGCTCTAAATTACCTTAAACACAATTTATTAGGTCAAAGCTATTTTTCTATCATAATGAATAAATAATACATGCAAAAGTGCTTTCAGGTACTTCATTTTCCACGTACCGAAAAACAAAAACAGTTCAGTTCTTCAATAAAATGCTTAGTATTACAATTCATGGAGAGATGACACTGTTAAAATATCACTATGAAAATGGTCCAGGACTGCCAAACTCATTTAATTTGTGGGTTTTACTAGGACTTTCTAACTGGGTAGGTGTTTTTTAAGTTTTTAATATTTCTGAAATACACCACTGAAAAACAACTGTAACAAGGGAACTCTTTAAAATATATCTGTAATCATTACATCTGCATACAAAGCATATGTTTAGGTTTCTTTTCCAGAGAGATCAAATGTAATTGAAGATGGCTGAAGTAATTATGTGTGTATGTGTGTTGCTTTCCTCTTTTCTTCTTCCTTTTTCTTTTTTTTTTGCTACTTCCTTCTTTACATTTTTGTATTAATAGAAAGAATTTCCAGTAGTAAAACAATGCCTAATTTTCTCCTAAGAATATCCAGGTTTCTCTTGACAATGTGGTTAAGCAATCTATTGCCTGGGCAGCTGGAATCTCAGTAGTACTTTGTTTATAGTTGTGACATCATCAGATTTGCTAGAAATGCCTGGGAAAAGGATCCGAAGAAAAAGCAGTTAAATAGCAACATGCTATCTTTAGCTGGTTTGTAGAAACTCCGTGCTGTTAAATTATTTAAAATCCTTGATTTTCAGCTTGCACACATTAAAAGTTTTCACACTAAGTGCCAAATGTTGCAAACAGCACTTTAACAGAATGATTTTGCTTTGATCCCTGTAGCAGTTCCTGAATAATTTATCACAGGTTATTGCCTTAATTCTGGAGAGGGATAGAGCAATAAAGGCAGATGAAAACACTCCAGTTGAAACACCTTGGGGCCTGCTCATTCCTCTGACACGGCTCTTTTGTTGGAACTATTTAGAGGTTATTAAGATGTGTCTCCAGAATTAAGAGTATGCTGTAAGGATGAAGACAGCCATCTTAATTCTAAAGACAAAGCACAATGACCCTTCACCTTTTTTTTCCTTTGTTGTTATTATATAGTAGAATTATGAGGGTAATATTATAGCTGCACCCAGTAGTGCCACTATGGTTAAGGGTCTGTCACACTTTCCATTACGAGCCCCATTTTGGGGGTGGGGTGCGTGAGGAGGCTCCTCTGTTTTAGATTGTGTTAGTCAGATGCTTGGCACATGTTGGCAAATTATAGGGGATTTTCTGTAGATATTTAAATCTTCAGCTCCTTTCCTTTGAAAAAGTCCATTGAAAAATGTTATTCCGGACTTTGAAACAAAATACTTGAATTTATTTTTAAAAGGGCTTTGTTATAATTAAATCTTAAGGAAACCTATCACTGACATTCAGGGAAGGATATTTCAAAAATTAAATCTGAACAAAATTCCTTCATTAGCAAGAAAAGCAGTGTATAAACCCCCATGCTCCTGACAAGCTTCTCTTGCTGTTTTCTTGTATTTGCTGTTCTTCACTTCTCATCTCACTCATTTGGCTGTTGCTGGTGGTGCCATTCCCTGTCCCGTTGCCCCAGGAAGGGCTGGAGGGCAGCTGGGAAGGACACAGTAGCTTCTTGTATTCTTCACTTTGCTAGTGAGTCTGCAAGGCACTCCAGATGCCACAGGATGACACACAAAAAGTAGATGTATAAGTGTATAATGTTGTTTGTCATTAACAAATTTTATGCACATAAGTGCTATTTGATTATTCTTAATGGACTAAAACTAGATTGTCTTAGGGTTTTAGGGGGAAGGTTCTTGCTAACTGTGACCTAAGCAAGCATGGAATCTAGAGTGATTTTTGCTTCTATTAGAGTTTAAGGATATTTTTACCAGCGACTTAAATGGATCAGGACTTATTCAGCATTCTAGAGGCTATTCAATAGGCTGTCTGGCACTGACTGTGGCAGTGTTATTTTACACAGTTGAGGTCTGATGGATCCCATCTAAACCACTGGTTTGCTGGGGTTTTACAGGACAAGAATATTATGGTGCCTTGTAAATTGAGGTAATTTATTAAGAATAGTGTGGGTTAAGAACAGTATGGGCTTTTTAATAACAGCGTCTGAATTTAAGTATTAGAAAACTAAGAAATGTAGTTTATATTGTAGCTGCTCTCCTTTCTTTAGAGTTTGAGGTCAAATGGTGTCTGAAGTTGCCTGGTGTTTTTGTAGCTTCTCAGAAATCTGGGGCCATAGTTTAAAGAAAGTTGCACATCTACTTTTATTAATAGTTTTTAAAGTCTCACAACCAAACTGTTTCTTAAGTATATTTGCAAAAGAGTGTTTTCTTGCAACTAGTTTTTTTTATAAAGATAGAATAAGCGTGTTGGAGGAATATGGATTAGGGTGGTTGTCCTTTTCTAATCCACATTCTAAGCCACACTAGGATGGGGAGGTCTTTCTCCCTGAGCACGTGCTCGAGCAAAAGCAAGTTCATGTCTTGCCAGGGGCCGTAGCTCCCCTTCTCCCAGCTCCAGACCTCCTCTGTCCAACCTTGCTTATCTCCTTTTTTGTGGCTGGAATGAGCAAAGGAACCAAAATCAGTCTGGAATATTTCCACTTCCTTGTGTCTGTTGCTGCAGCTCTGCCATGAGAAAGAAGTATAAAGTGTTACTTCTGAGTTCTTTTAATTCTTTATGTTTTGGCCACCTTGTCTGCTAAACAGTTATTTTCTGTGTGGACAAGGCAGCACACCCAACAAGTATGAAAATACAGATGAGTATGAAGTTACAATTTTATATTGCATCTTCTCAGTATTGAACACTTCCTCTCTAGTGATTTCAGAGTCCCATTAAAGTTAATGAGAGTTGAGACCTCTGAGCATCTTTGCAAGTTCAGGCCATTTCAATGCACAACAGAAAGGAAATGCAAATATTAAAATACTCCCAGCTATCTCACTAGTGTTTGCTAGAGAACTCAGTTTGTCCTGGGATAAATCTATATGTGTGCCACCCAATTCAGCTGGACTGAATATGTGAATCTTATCTTCTGTATTTCTCAACACTATAAATATTACAGTGTTAGCATCACATGGTAGTACATTATTGAAAACTCTGGGTTTAAAGAGAGAACTCCTTACTGGTTTTTTTGCCATGCTTCTATGATTATTTTTTTTTCCAGACTGCAGAACTGTGTCCTTTTATTGTGAAAAGAAGTACAAAACCCACCTGCAACACACGGATAAAATTCATTAAAACTGCTGAGTTGTCAAAAAGAATATTTACGTCTGAATAAATTGAAAAGTTTGTTTATGTTGTTAAAATATTTTTAATTCACTAGTGTTTCTTATTGATGTCTATTAATCATCCTGAAAACGTCCTGTTAGTAGGGGCTAATTGTCTATGCATACAGTGTTGACTGCATTTGAGCTGGAAGGACTCTGAAGCCACACTTCAGTCATTAAAAGGGAAAAAAATGCTTCTCAGAACTAATGTTAACACAGATAGATTTGCATAGTCTTCTCTAAACAAAGTGTTTTTTTTGAAGAAACCTAACTTGGAAAATTACTTTAAAAAAACCCAACAGGACAACAAAAGATATGTTAAAATAACAGTACAATGGGAGCCTTAATTGTAGCTTGTTTTGAGTATCAGTTAGTCTTACACCTCATTCAAAATATTACAAGCTTAAATTAACATTTTATTGTTATTATTACTTTAAATATATTAATACAGGAAGCACTTTTAAACATTAATACATCGTATTCGTATATTATATTTTAATATGCGTTATTCATTATGAAAGCATATCAAATAATCCAAAGCATTTCCTAGAGCATTTTACCAGTGATAGCACTGGAAAACTTGTGTAAATCGTTTGTCCAAGGATCTTTGTGGGTTTTTTCTAAAAAAAAAAAAAAAAAAAGGTTTGAGCGAGACATTTAAACTAATGAATCAAAATCAGCTCTGTGGTCATCATTGGCTGATTATTACCCCATCTGCTGCGTGCTAACGTGAAAATCAATTACCGTGTCTCTCCCCACTGGCAGCGTGTGCTGGCGGGACCGCGGGCTCGCCCTGGCTGAGCACAAAGAGCAGCTCCTCCCCTGCTCCCGGGATGTGTCCTTTGTGCCCGCACAATGCCCGCTCTGTGCACGCAGGGATGCCAGGCCCCTCGCATTAGTTTAATAGTGTGGCACAGTGGGGAAGAGGAAACAAAGCTAAATGAACTAATGTGTAATCAGCTAAAATTACAGCACAATGGACACCGTGCAGTTAGCTGGGAAGGACCACGCAGAGGTCACTTTTCTGTTGTGTTACACTGCTAATCTAGCAAACATATCCAAGGAGGTTTCTTTCCTTCTTAATTCCCTAATGTTTTCATAAAAAGAAAAAAAAAAAAAAAAGCCATGTCTTTAATTCCAAACACAATGTACCTACATTTGGTTTAACATCAGAAGTGCTTAAAAAATACTATACAAGTGCTATCTGGGGAGATTTCTTTCTCTGGTATGAATCATGTCTTTAATTTAGTCAGTTACTTTCTATTTATGTCAGCTCTATTAATATCACAACACTTGCAGTCATCTTAATCCAGAAGAAAACAGACATGTGAGAACAAAACCAAAATCTTTACATTGTAGTTTTCTTCAATAGGTAATGATAATGAACTCTGTTTGCTTTAAATATTGTATACATTTTTAAGATGACACATACAATAATACTCCTGGGTATTTTCTTAACACTACAGAGAAATGTTTTGTATTTTTAAGAAAACAGTGGCTGTAGTTCTCTGTCAGGCACACAGTCATATTGCTAATAAACTGCTGAAGTACACACTATGAAAATTTTTGTTTTGTAATTTAGATCTCACCAAACTATAAAAATTAATTACGTGTTTGTTTTATGGACAGAAAAAATAACATTCAAGAACAATTACATACTTTATAAGAAATCAAGCTTTTAAAAATTTTTTTGTTTTAAGTCAATTATGAAGCTCTACTGTTCACTAATAATCTTCCTGGTTAAGAAAGAGAAATGCAATTGCAACTAGGAAATTAGCCTTTCAGGACTGAAAGGCTGTACAGCAAAGCCTGATGATCTGAATGCCATCCTAGGGTGGTGGGGAGTAGGATCCTGATGACCATTCAGAAAAACCCTATTAAAGACCTTCACAAGCCTTCAGTGATTCTGTCTGTGTGCAGGCTCAGCTTGCAGAAAGTAAGTCCAAAACAGAAAGCGGTGTAATCTTTATTTCTCCTAAAATCCATGGAAAGCATCCCTTATTTTCAGCTTTAGAGGACTAAAGGGGAAAAAAACCCCCCACCACCAAACCACTCAAGTCCTGAAGCCAGGCTGTGAATTAGCATCTCATTTTCTAGTGGGCACCACTGGGTACATTTAACTTTGTTAGTACTGTTCGTGCTTGTGTTACCCTAAAACTTAATAAAACAGAAAGATGTGCAAAAGGAGATCAGTGCTGCTTCCATTTCAAATTGGTTTTACTTTGTTTTTCCTAGTACAGCACGAGTGTTGTTTTCCTGTGCAGAACTGCAGATCTCCAGCTGTGGGAGGAGCAGCAGAGACTTACCTCCTCTCCATTTGAAAAAAACAGATGCATCCATGGAAGTGGCTTTTTAGAAAAGGATGCAGGATATATAATCCTCCGGACCCTCTCCTGATTTCTTTTTAATTTATTTATTCCTTCAACTTTATGAATTAAGTTTACTTCAAATAAAGAAAAACAGCCTCCAACTTTTGGATTTCATTATTATATGTTTGCAATAAAGATAGATTGAAATGTAGCCTTGTGTGGAATTCAAAGCTCAGGCCTTCTCAGTTCCTTTTCTCTTGTACAGATTCAAAATATTTTCTTCCTCACTTTTGGCTGTAAAGGATAAGTGCATGTTTCTGATCAGTGGATTTCTCCTCATTTGGATGAGTCCAGCTGCATCCAGGTATTGATCCCAAGCATTACAGCAGAATGAGCTGCTATAATCACAACTCTTATTTACTGTAGATAAAGACAGAAAGGTAAAAGGGAGGGGAAGGGAGGATCAGGTGCCAGTTCTATCATATCTAGTTTAAATACTCTTTGATTAACACATTTCTTTTGTAGTTTCAAATATATAATCACAGAATGGTTTTAATAGCAAAGAAAAGCTGTTTTACAAAGATGTTTTATTCTATTATGTTTGGGCCCCTAGTATTTCAATATTGAAAATGGTAAATACAGAATATTAGTGAAAATAAATCCGTTTAGTAATATTAGTTAAATAAATAAACAATACAAAGAGGCAAGGGATAAAAAGTTAAGCTTTTAATATAAGATGATGTTTATTCTGTATTGAATACTGTCAGAAATAGTCACTTGTAAATCATTGGTAGAAGAATGTCTTGATAAACTTTTCAAGTGATTGCAGGAAATATTTTGGGGTTTAGGCCTGTCCATAACAAAACAAATTACACTGGGTAATCTCTCGCCTGATCGCAGCACTTAGGATTTAAACTTTGTCCAGCAGATGGCAAAAATGAGCAGAAATAATTTTTTTGATGTCCTTTTGGTCCAGGGTGGGGAGAGGGGAGGCACGGGGGACACTGCTGTATCTTGTATTTTGCCATTTTGATTGAGTTACGGCTTGTGGTTTAGAGGTGTGTTGTCAGGTATGCTGGAGCTGTGCTGCATTGCCAAGTGGGGCTGGTTTGTAGCAGCCTTGCTTATACTAATTGAGTTTCTCCAGCAAATCAGGCTCCTTGGAAAAAGGCCAAAGGCTTTTCATAATTGTATTGACAAGAAAATGAATATGATAAATGGTGTTCATTCAGCTGAGACAAGATTTATAGTTTTCCTCTGGCAAGGGATGAAGAGAAAATATTTATAATAATAGTAAAATTTGTTTTAAAGTTGTATTAGGTGATATCTCAAAAGACTTCATTAAAATATTTCCAAATATTTTAAGCAGCTTCAGGTGTTAAGTGTAGCATCTTCCCAAAGTATCTGGTAATGAACGATGAAAAAAACCCCATCATACAAACACAAGAAAACAAAACAAAAACCCCAACCCCCTGGATATGAAAGTCATTTATTCTTCCTGAAATATTGATATGTCAAGCTGTCAATGATGCTTGCAGTACCACAGCTTGGGAAAGTTTATTTTGCCTTTTGTGTTCGGAACATGTGGGCTCTGGAGTTTGTAGGTCAGTCCTGAGCGAGCAGGTGTGGCCTGGAAAACTCTGAGTACCCACTGGTAGGGAGTCAAAACCTCTTTTTCCCTGACAGTGGTGCTTCTCCTTACACATTTTATTCTACTATTTACTGCCAGGCTGCCTGGATAAGATGTTGAATGTTTAATCCAGTTTTTCCATACTAACACCAGACTGCAGTCGGAGGTCCACATGTCCATGGAGATTTCAGTTGTGAGTTATGGATAATATCCACCTTTTTGTTCCTTTCATTTAGTGTTTCTTACAGTTAGCTGGTAACCCATAGGCAATCTTTTCCTGTATTCCTCCCAGCTGATTCTTAGTATTTAATGATTTCTGTTGTCTGTAAAAGAAAAAGGTTGCAATAAGAAAATGGGTTGCAAGAATTAAATTATTAGGTTTACTCAGAGTTGCAGTCAGCTCAATAGCACCTGATATTTGTGGGTAAGTACATGAAACTGCCTATAGAAAATAGCTGTGTATAGACATACAGACACTGAGCTCAGAGAAAAGTGGGGTTTCGTCTAGTGGTCATTTAAAAGTTCCAGTTGACCTAGATATTGAGTTGGCTGATCCTGTGCTGCTCTAGGTGTGGATCACGAGAATAAGCAATAAAATCTTTTTGCCAAACTACCAGTGTTACATATTTGTCCAAATTCATATCGTATTTCTTAACAAAATAAAACCATGGGCAACAATAAGATGGCTTCTTCAAAATTATTCTGTTTTTGAAGAACTAAATTTTTAAGTCGTGTATTTTAGTTGTTGAGGATTAGGTACAATCTTGAAAGAGCCAAACCATTGTAGAGGTTGAAGTTTCCTAATCACAAGAAGAGAATGCATTTTCTCATGAAGCAGTAATCTGTAAGAGCAGTTATTGCCCGTTTGCAGGGATTCAAACCTCAGTATTATCTTTTGCAGTTCGAATTCCTTTGAGCTTGAGCTGACCGCTCAGGTTAAGTTCATGATTTAGCCAGATTCCTTGAATTTTGTGGTTAAAAATTATACTGTTCTTGAAACCAATTTATTCCACTTCATTTGATTTATAAAAGAAACAATAAATTACCAAAGCCTTTCTGTTGACCCTGGCTTTTATAAAATTTGACTATAGTTTCCAGTCCTTCCTGGTCAATGAATAGGACTCAATACTTCAAGTTTTTGAATTAAGATAGTGAATCATACTGGGTGTATGAGCAGCCTTTGATATTTCTGGCTTTTTCTTGGAGGGTTTGACTGTCAAGTTACTCTCCTTGCCATGAGATCTGAAAAGGCAACTGCTTTCTGTCCCATGACAGTCCACCGTGGGGCTGTTGCACCATCTCCTGCAGCGTTCCTGGGGCTACTCGGAAGGCTGAGGATTAGGGATGACTTAGGAGAATTAGTGCACAGCTCAGTTCTGTGCCTTAGGTGGCATCTGCTCCATCTGGAGAATATGGACCATCCTCTGCTGACAGTGAGCTGGGCTGGGAGTCCAGCTCAGCAAGAATGTAACTACCATTAGTGATTTTTTAAAGGTGTGAGGTGTCATGGGTCATCTGTGCTCTTTGAGGCTGTTTCAGGTAAGTGAGATTTGAATTTAAATCTCAGTTTATTGCTGGACAACTCTCCATGGTATGTTTAACTCCAGTTTGTTTGATTTGCAATATAAAGAACCCCATAAAGGAGTGAGAAACAAGGCCTAGAAGTCATGTCAGCCTCTTCCACTCTGTACAATTCCCACTGCAGAGCCTCGAGCAGTTGGCAGCAGGACTGACCAGCCTTTATTGGCTGACTGGGCAATAGCATTTTCCTAAGGGTAGTCACCATTTCTGCTGTTAAACAAAACAGAATTATATGACAAGAGACAAAGTTGAAAATTTAAAATTAGTTTATTATTAAACAAAACCACTGACTAGATTAGTCAGATCATGTTTTAATAGCAAATCTGTTGGTTCCATATAAAAATCCTGTTTAATTCTTTGCCAGGCTTTGCTGCCATATTTCCATTTACCTGTCTGCATTCTTGTCCAAATAAACTCTTTTACAACATGTTGGGAAAACGAGGGGTCAGCTTTGTATCAAATTGATGCATAAAGTATTTTGATATTGTCAGTAACTCAGAATACTTTATAATTGCATTGTAGAGTCCATTTAATTTATTTTTTCCTGTAGTGCATTTTTTGAAATCCTGCTTCTGGGTGCTGATGACCAAACAACACTGCTGAAAAAGTTCCTAGAAATCTAACTTTCCTGGTCTCCCCTACACAGTTTGGCCTAATTCTCTTCTTGAATACTCTGGAAACAGCTTCATACAATCAAATGCACCAAATATATATCAGGTGGCACTGAAATTTGGGGTCCAGGATTTGCAAATATGTTTTAAATTAAATTGCCATTTGTGACTTAGGCCATTCATTAAAAATCTGAGCTAATTTTATATGTATATATAAATATATATATGTAGAGGATAGCCTCTTACAAACTTCTTTCCTTTTCCTGCTGTATTAACTCTTTCCCACTTAACCATTAATGTTTCCAAAGGATTTAGTGTTTTAGGCTGAAGCCTAACTGTGCAGGTTCTGGCAGTGCCTGTGTTGGAAGGAGCTGTCAGGGTGTGTCTGGCCTGGCCCCCCTGGGGTGGTGCCGTGGGAGGGAAAGTGGTTTGGGAGCTGTGAGTTTGTCACGATGCTCTTTGACTTGATCTGGTGAAGATCCCCACATACATTTCTGTCCTACAAAGAGCTGTGGGACCATGAACCAGCCTGCACAACCCTCATCTTGAAGCTGGTGGCAGAATTCATGCAAAACAGGTAAGAAACACAGGAAAACTGGATCAGTGATGAGTACTACAAGGGTATGTGATTTCTGTTCCATCCTTTTGTTTTGCTTATCCTCATGATGTCTGACCTTGCCTTTAAGGCTGTTCCTTTTGTACTTTGGAACAAAACTCACAAACAGGACTCAGTTTTCAGTGTCCTTGTGGTGGTGTACTGAAGTGGGAGATGGTACAAAATGAGCTGGTCAGGGCTAGTTACAGGAATATGTGAGAGACTGTTGTGATTTTATGTCCAATGTTAGTGAAAGTGCATGCTTTAAGCAGGGATAAATACTGACTACATAATTAAATATCAGGAAATGTCTGCTGTCAAGTTGTGCTGCAGGCAGAATTTCTTCCTTAAGCCAAGAAGCACACATATGTGCCTGTAAAACCACAACTCCCTTCACAGTTCCTTTTGCAACTCGACTCTTTCAGCCAAAAAAGGGAAGTGTAGTATCTAATACAGCAGTATTTATAATCAACATGTAGTGACACCTCCTGCATCTGAACTCTGCTCTGCAGGCTCACCAAAAAGGCCTCAGCGTGATTTGGGGGGTGATTTCAATACTTGACATTACAGTAGTTAGAACAAAATTCCTGGTTTACCACAGGTAACAGATCAATTTATTTTGGGAAATAATCATTACACTCAGAAATATTTGGTATCCTGCCCAAAGGAAAAACAGATTTTTAAATGTAAAATTGATAAATAAAGTCTCTGTGCTGTGTATCTTCATGACCAAAATAATTGGAATTTTCAGCAAGGAGGTATCGTCTCTCACTTTGACTTTTAAGTCAAACTCACATGGAAAAAAAGTGAAATACTTGAAATTTGAAAAAAAAAAAAAAAAAGAGTTTAATCAAGCCACAGGAAACTGGTGTCTAAATGTTCAGACCTGGCTGCCAGTCAAACACCAGTGTGTAGCATGTGCACTTAGTACCTGAGTGACTGCCTAAGCTGTAAGATACAATTCCCTGTGTGGTTTGTGTTGGCTTTCCTGCTGTGGCTCCCTCTTTGCTTTGTGTCGACCAGTTATGTATTTTATCCTGGTAGTAGTAGTGTAAAAGGTTCACCTGTTTTTATTTGCTTGTGCACTCTAATAGTGCTGCAGCTTATCTCGAGGAGGAGATTGTTAAAGCATAAACGTAGAATTCAAGTAACAGTGAACAAAATCCAGGACGAACTAGTGCAGTAAGACACTGCAGTAAGGCAAGAGACAGCTCTTCAAGCCACCTTCCCTGTTCATGTGTTCTCCTACCCACTGCTCTTCAGAGACTCTGCTTTGTTCTCTTTAGCAGACATCACCTGGGTGTTTGCACAAGCTGTATACAAGCATTAGCTTGTACAGGTTGGGGTACATTGCACAATATACTGTGACACATTTAAAATATGTTTGAGAGTATCAGACTGTGCATTATGCCACTCTGGTAGGGAGATAATGGGCTACTTTGGGTTTTCTGCCTCTGCCAGCCATTATCATTTTGTATGTATGGAATACATGGATGTTTTATAGCAGGGATGTTCTACACCCAGATTTACTCTGGAGTTTGTAGCAAAGGACTCTACAAATGAGGATTCAGTCACCAATAAGTGAAACTTGCCGCAAAGAAAGATTCATCCTAGTCCCTGGGATAGGGGAAACAGCAGAATGCACAGTTGATCAGAGGTAGATGAGAGACTAGGTAGGTCACAGAATCAGAATATTCTGTATTGGAAGGGATGCACAAGGATCGAGTCCAGCTCTTAAGTGAATGGCCCATACAGGGATGGATCCTGTGACCTTGGCATTGTCAGCTCTGCTTTACATCACTTAGTGATGATTCCCTTCCCTTTCAGTCCAAATAAAGGCTAAGGGTGTTTCTCGAAAGTTACTTAGAAGCTTAAGACTTATATTAGAAGTTAATTTTTAGTCCTGAACTAGGAGTTAGTCTGCCTTATCATAAAAACAGAACGGAATGAGGCAAAGGATCTTTGGCAAGGACTCTCTTGTGTTTCCAGGTTGGTAATAAAGTGGTTCTTGTTGGCTTTGGTAGTACCTGTGATTTGGGTGAAACAACATGGAGCAGTCTTCTTCAGGTCTGAATGTTCCTAGAAAGCATCTGTTACAGTTTACATCTGGAGAACTGCCCTGGGATTGCCACAGATGTTAGCTAAAAAAATAACCAGTTGGGATTGGTTTATTTTTAAACCCTACAGATGAATAAGCAGGCCAAAGTTAGCCTGACCACTTGGGTTATGGATTTTCTGAACTGTGTTCAGGCCACAAGGCATTCCCCAGACATGGAAAGCTGTGTATGTATTACCTGTCACCTTTCCTGGCTAAAATTGTTCTGTCTTTTGTCACAGGATTGTTACTCTGGCAACACATGGACTGAAAGCTAGAGTTAGTTTATCAAATAATTGTACTTTGTAGTTGCAAATGTTGGGGATTTTCTTTTGTTTTAGGAATGAATCCATAGCAGTTTTGTGCTCTGATGACCATCTGAATATTTTTGCTGTTCTTTTTTAAATCACAGGGTTTAAGTTTTGGCGTATCGTCTCCAAACGGAATTCTACTCTTCAGAGAAGCCAGTAAAATGATTTGTACACATAGTAGGTATTCATTAACGGTTCCTCTGACGTGTAATTCTTTACCTGGCTTGTGATATAAAATCCTGTTAGCTGCTGAGCACTGATGGAGTTGTGGGATCTGTAGTAGATCTGCAGTGCACTGCCAGTGCCATTCCTTGGGAGCACAGAGCTCCTGGGGCAGCCCTGGGGGCTCTTGTCTCCTACCTCAGGGTTCATTCATGTACCACTGTTGCTTGTGTCACTTTTTTAACTTGAAGGCCTTCTGGCAGCTGCAAATGTGTTTCCATGAAGATACAAATACTCATGAGGTGTTTGATCTAGACTGCTGATAGATAGATGTGGGTTGATTTTATGTATTCAAATTATATTCCAGCAGTTCCAAAACATAATAGGACCGTAACAGCTTTACCCTGAAGCACTGTTAGAAGTATTTATAAAAAGTTGCTCCATTTTACTACTCCCACTCATGAAGACAACTGCAACAGGTCTCTGACACCAGCGCTTTATATTACACTACGACTAACTTTGTAGCTGACAATTATGCTTTGTAAATACTTTGAAAGGAACATTACCAGGTTTTTGTAGAGAAATGTCATTTGTAGTTCATGTAAACAGGAAGAGCCATAAATGGCCTGTTTCTTTTAAAGAAAGAAATTGGTGCGTCAAATTTACTTTTACTGCATTCAGGTTGCTTTTGGGGTCTGAAAATTGCATGTTACAAAACCACACCTGTATAAAAGGCTTCAAATGTGATGTTGCATTTGATCTGTAGGGCATGGAAATAGTGCCTGTGAAATGCATAAAGCATTTATTTGTAACAGAAAAAATTACAAGTAACTCTCAATCCTTGCAAAATCATTTTTCTGTTTCTTTTGCAAAGCACATTCTTTCATCTATGTTCTTAAGTAAATTTGTTAGAACAATTAAGCAAAATAAAAATAGGATTTGAAAATGTGTGAAAAGATAAAAAGTAAATCTTTAGATGATTAAAAAGAAATCAAATGTAGTCATGACGATGATTCAGCCTTGCATGTCTTATGGTACCTGATCCCATTGCAGACATATTTTCCTTTTTGATTTTTTATTTTAATTTATTTCATTCAGCTTTTGTCATCCTTTCTGCACTTAGGAAAAACATAACTATATTACTGGGCATTTATTCAACTCAGTTGTTGGCATCAAGTTTCTAAACCTTGCTGAGTAAACCAAATGAGTTGGTTTCAACCTGCTTCATTTCTAGTTTATGCCTAAAAAAAACCTTTGTAAAAACCCATTCTGCTTTCATTTGCAGCTTTTATGGTGTGTATGTGAAGTTCATAAAATTCTCAGCCTTAAAGTATTGGTAACTCTTGCACAAAAGGACCAGACAACATTTTCTGGCTCGTGCTGGGATTTAATTGTGCAACATAAAAGGGGTTCTCAGCCCAGTGCAGATCTAAGAGTTAGAACCAAGCAGCAGAGCTGTGGAGCCATGTCCAAACTCCTGTCACCCTCTTCGTTAAATTACGTGAAAGATCCTTAGGAATGTGTGGCATCTCCCCAGAGATGTGTGCCACAGAAAGAACTGAAGTGGCCATAGAATTGTAGGCTGGGTTGGGTTGGAAGGAACCTGTTAAAGGTCACCAGTACATCCCCCCTGCAGTGAGCAAGGACATCTTCAGCTCCATCATTCCATAAGAGCTTTCTCTTGTGCTTCTATTCCATGTATTTCATAACTGTTTTCCTGTGGAAGGATGTGACTCAGCACAGGTTTAAGAGAACTGTACTTAATGTGCTCCAGAAGAAACCTTTAAAATCAGCTATCAGTTAAGAGTGGAGAAAGGATGGAGATGTGGGAGAGAGCCTCCATTCAGTATCTGGGGGGGGGGTGGGTTATTTTACTTTTAAAGCACATGCACATTGCCATCAGTGTCCAAAAGGGACCCATCAGTGATCCTTCCACTGCTTAGGTGTGACATTTAGAGGTATTCTTTAGGGTTTCTGTTCAGTGGTTACCAGTATTTCCCCCAGGACTGGCCTCTCTGCAAAGTCCCTGTGAGACCTTCAGTGGGAGCAGGGATTCCTTAGGATGCAGCTGGCTCTGGAGACACGCTGGGAGCATGGCCTGGCCATCCCCTGCTCAGCTCTGGGTGCTGCAATGAGCTCAGCCCTGTTTCACTGCTGCCCCTGCTGCTGAAGGCTCACTGCCTCACGCTCTGGGAACGTTTTACTGCCCACTATGAGTATTTCAAGATGCTACAATTGATCAGCTTTGAATAATTGCTGTTAACATTTTGAGCTTTTATCACCAAGTAGTAGTTTATGAGATTTTTGTTCCAGTGTACAGAAAGAACTTCTGGAAATCCACTGTAGGGATTCATTAACTATGTATGATCTTTTGAACATACAAATTCCTATAAAAATACTGATATAAAGGGATTTTGCATTCTTTTCAAATGCCTTCTTGAAAATCTTTAATAGTTGTTCTTTTAATGAAAACTGTAATCCATAATACTCTATGCCCTTTTTTAAATGTATTTGTCTTTTAAGCCTGGGTAATCTTGGCAGATACCTGAGGAAAACTAAACAAGTAAAACAAATGATGATCATAAAATTGTGTTCTTGAACAACGTTTCCAGCCCCAGAATTTTCCAGTTCTGAAAAATTGTGTGATTCAGATAAAAGAATTAATCCATACATGCCTTCTAATCCTTGGGCTCAGTTTTTAAGTTTCCTTCTGTACCATTCCTGCAAGTAACTTAAAATTGCATAAATAGTTGAGATTTTCACACTCAGCATGATTTTATGGCTGAAGCATTAGAAGAGAGAATAGAAGATGCAGCAAATGTCAGGCGATGACAACAGACAGTATGTGCCCATTTATCTTAGCAAGTCAGACAGACCTCTTGTATATGCCTGCAGCTTATGATGAGCTCCTCCGAGCTGATCAAAGAGACACTTTAACTCAGAATAGATTTGACTGAAATCTATATGATAATAATTACCTTTTAAACTGAGAGAAACACAAAGTGATGGCATGAGGCAGAGGGGGATAAATAGAAGTGAACATCTCTTTCTTTCATCACACTGTCCTTGTGGGAAGATCCTTCCTTTCAGTCTCTGTCTCAGTTAGTCCACTGACCAAGTGGGTTGCTATAGACTCTGTCCAGGTTCCTCTTATCCCCGAGTTCTTCTTTCCACCACCTGGAGAACTGGCTGTGTTTGCTCCTCTTGGCAAACTCCTGTCTGAACATCAGGCTTCCAGCTCTGCTTGTTACCTCTCACCTGTCCTTCTTGCTGTGCCCTTGACAGTGAGAGTTTCCAGCCTCTGGCTCTGTAGGGAAAGACTTGGTCCCTCTCCTACAGACAGCCTAGCCTGGTTGTTCCTTTTTTTGAGAAGAACATAACATAAATCAATAAACAAAAATATGGCTTAATTGTATTGTGCTTTCATTGGGAAGTGAAATTTAAATTTGTTTTAGAACAGGATTTTTCCTCCTCTCACATGTAATGATGTACAGAAAATGCATGTAAAAGTGTTTACAGAGATTTCATTTGCACCAAATAAACCACAAACATTTCTGGTTAAGTCATAAGTTAACTGGGAGTTTTCTTGCTGTGTAAACCTACAGGTACATAAAAATGTGGTCTGAGATATGCCTCTGTCAAGTCAATACTTAGGCAAGGAATTAGTGTCTGAAGTGAGGTGGCATCAGGTGATTCTTCTCACCCACATCAGGGCACAGTGGTGATTGCTGACATCATGTTCATTCTTCCTAAGTCTGGACTACACCAATCCAAGCAGTTTTGGATAAATACAGATACTTCACACATATGGCCTTCTTCAGGTGATGAAAATCAGCTAGAATTTATATGTGGCTTTGTTCTATGTGCGCCCTGTGCTATTGTGTACAGGAAATTACTGTGGAAATGACTCTGAAACAAACATTTGGTCATCTAGTGTGCCACTTTCTTTCCATGTTCAGTTTTGCCCCAGTTTGTGATGTCTATTTGTGTCTGAGTGGTACATCCACTTCCTTTCTCTATGAGCTGTGAGGTCTGTGCTTAGGCTGAAAATAGAAGGAGAAGAAAAAGGTAGAACTGTGTTGGGGGTGGGAATGTAGGCAATAGCTTGTGAGTATGGATGCTGAAATCTTCAATGCTAGATTAAAGCGTAGCCTCTTTTCTCCTTAGACGAGCATATAGGGGTTTCATATATTTGAGTGCAAATCAGAAAAAAAATCCACAATGCTGATTTTTAAGATATGCTAAGTATTGTCAGTTGTCAGGGAATAAAATTTGAGAGATGAATTTTTTTTGTAGTTTTGAAAAGGAGCACTTCAGCGAGTGTTTAGTTCTGCTGTGTGATCAGGGAAGTACTGGTGTGTCCTCTCCTGCTCATTTATCACTGATACAGTGCTGCAGACAGGTCTAAGATGCCTTTGCAAATGCTATCTGTTCAAAAGATGGGAAGCCTGGCGTAGGATGCACTTAGTCAGACAATTAACCTTGTTAGGGCTCCACAGCTTCTTGGCAAGGGCTGTTGTGTCTTGTCCATTACGGCTGGAGCCGGTCTGAGGGAGTGATAGAGTGATTTAAAATAAACATCTGAGAGGAGAGTTGAAAGGAGTTGGAATAGTGTAGTTCCCTATTCTTCATCCCCAATATATTTCACTTTTAATTCTGCATGTAAAAGTCTCCTTACTATATGTTTTTGAACTCCCAGTGGTATAGGAACAATGCAATGCATGTTGGGACCATCCATTTTTGTTTTGTGGTTTCTTTACATTTTAGTAAACCTCTTCTCTTTCATTAGAAGAGGCTGACATAAAAATAATATTTTCAATATGCTGCTTTTATTTATCTACATTCTGTCATGATATACTTTGATGTAAGTTTTTAATTTTGCTTCAGCTTTCAGCTGCTGTAGCAGTTACTGCTCAGGGTCAGCGATGAGGTTAGCCACAGTAGCACAAAACAATTTCCTGTGCTCACAGCCCAGGTAGCATTTGGATGTGGATTAAATTTTACCACATTTTCCAGTAGCCAGACACAATTATTTCTAATGAGCTTTAAATTGCTTCCATAACATGTATTTCAAAACTTAGTGTGGTAATCCATTCAGTGCCAACTTCATGAGATAACGGGTCTTCTTCAAAATTTTGGTTAAACTGATTCTTGCTGTCTAACAGGTATTTCTCAGCAGCAGCTGAGCTTGCCAGTGGAGTGCTTAGTGCTCTCAGCTGTGTTGTCTGCCCTCATCTCTCCTGTGACAGTGGTTCCAGAATATATTGCACTTCATTACGGACTCATGTTTTGGAATCAGTTTCTTTTGGCAAATTTACCTTGGGCATGCTCATTGGGCTGATTTGAGAGGTTTTATGCACATTTTGTTGTTGTGGAAGCTTTAAAAAAATCATTTCTTGAAGCTCTCATCTTTGTAATTCACATTTTCCTGTTTTGTCTGCCCCCTTCTTTTCACTGCCCAGCATTCCAAATGCCTAGAAGTTGTACATTCAACCATCGTTATGGGTAGTGGTGAATAATAAAGATAGGAGAGGGGAAAAGGCAAAAACCACTTTTCTCTATAAATGTGATACATTTTCACAACCTTTGTTTAATCTCACCAAAGTCTTCATCTAATTCACACATGTTAAAATATGATTTAGTTGTATTATTATCCAAAGTGCTTATTGGTCTGAAGTCTAGAACAAACCCTGCTGAAATGAAACTCAACCATAAGGAAATCATTTTGTGTTATAGCTTCTCTGTAAAAGCAATTAAGGAGGAGAGCTGAAAGGAAAGCTGCGTGTCCTGACGTGCTCCCGTGTCTGGGGGGGAGTGAGAGAAGGAGCTGGGAGGGCCCTGGAGTGCTGAGCTGTGGGGTGCTGAGGCGTGGGGATGTTCTCTGCGGGCAGAGCAGCCCAGCCTGCTGTTGGCTGGCTCAGTACTTCCCTCTGCATATGCACATTTTTTTTTTCCAGCTTCTTTGGTTGTACTAAGGAGTCTTTTAGTGATTAACTCATTAAAATTCACAGCCAAATTCAAGACTCTATTTCCTCTTCAGCAGTTTCATCAATATCTTTAAAAATCCTTTTCTTATTCCTGTCAGAATTTTGTATTACCTCTGAGGCTCAGAGTACACAATTTTTGTGAGTGGCATTGCTGTCAAATGCAGGGCAAAAAGTTGGATTAAAGGAAATTATTGAGAATTTTGAAAGTCAGGATGTTTTAAGATTGTGTGATGCAATTTCTCCCACATTAAGAAGAAATTGTTGCAAGTTGGATTTTTTTGTTTGATTTTTAACTCAGTAGTAACACTGGGACTGCCCTGATTAGTCTCTACAGAGTTTTTGTTTTGACAGGAGCTATGAATTTCAAACACAATTTTTAAATTCAACATGTCAAATGTCACTTTTGTGTTGATTTAATTTCTTCAAATTGTTTCTTTTAACAATAGCAGTTTATAAAATTATATTTTGGTCTTCCACTACAGGGATTATAAATGTAAGTGTATCCTCAGTAGCTGAGGAGTTGTTCTTGACCTGATTCCAAGTACCTCAGTAAATTACCTTATGTTCAGTAGTATCCATAGCGTGTAAAAATATTCCCCTGAAGCTCTTGCTAAATGTTGCAAGTAGATCATTGTTTTTTTGTCTAGTCAAGCATGGCACTTTATTTCATATTTTTTTTCAATAGCTAATGCTAAACCGCTACTGTGTTGGAGCACTGCAACCTCTGCATCGCACTGGGACCCGGCACCGCCTGGTCTTTCACCTCTGCTGCTCATTTGAAATCAGCAGTTCCCACTCTTAAGCCCTTTTAAAATGAGTGCATGAACACAGCACAGTTCTCTGTGTACTCTGTCCACTTGCAAAAAGCAGCTTTTAATGTCACACTAGACCCAAACTCTGCTCAGTGTTTCACTGAGGAGGGACAGGCCTCGAATTGCCCCGCTGCCAGGGCTGGGCCTTCCCACAGTCAGTCCTTTGTGCTCATCAGTGAGTTTTAATTATTGGGTGAGGTTTTAGTGAAATAATAAAAATGATGGAATATGAACACTAGTGGATACCTCCTAGAATTCATGTTCCCAGGCTGAGGGATTCCTCAGGTTTTTCCAGCTTCTTTTCTCATCATCCATTTTTCACATTGAAGTCCAGTTAATTTCCATGTTAAGTACATAATTGCCTTCTTGACAAACTACTAAGCTCTTGCCATCTGTTGTTGCTTATTACACCAAGTACTTGACTGACCAGGGACTGTAGGATGTCATGCTTGGACAGCTCAGCTACAAACCCAAGGCTGTTCCTTTCTTGGATCCAGTACTTTGGTCATTTCTGAAGCCAGGTATGTGTTTGTGTTAGTGAAGTTGGGATTTGCAGCAGTGAATTTAATAGTGAAGACCAGCTCAGGTTAGTTTACAGCACTCTTACCTTTCTGTCCCGTTTGTGCCCTGAGAATTGTACCATTGAACAGTGGTTTCTAAAAACAGTGTGTGCCTTCCCACTTGATCTCACAGACAGAATTTTGTATTTAATTTTATTTTTTTCATAGAATTTGGAATTCACAGATTTTTCTCAACAACTATAACAGGACTTGTCAAAAAGGTTAATGCTAATTAAGATGATCTGTCTAGGATATATTAAAATACTGCACTGTGAGAAGCTAAATGGAATTTAATTTTTTGTAAGTGTAATTTCACAGTAATGTAAAGTATTAAAATAATATCCAGGTACACTAGGAGACTTTTCTATTTTTCTGCTATGTTTTTACTTTTCAAAGATGTTTTGGAAACCAGTCCTGTTTAGTATAACAGAGATTTAACACCATTTGGAGCTAATTACTGTGCAGCAGCAGTCACTGGGGTGGTACCTCTTCCCCAGTTACACTGCAGCATTTGGGTAAGAGAGGTGCTCGTATGACCATTTACAAATGTCAAAACCACTCTATATTCTCATTAATAAATTTTTTGTTGTTTTATTAAGAAGGCTTGATTTCGATTTTGATTTTAAGTGACCACCTTTCCTAGCTAAATATTTGCTTTTCTTTTCCCTTCCATAATTCTAATTCACCATTCTGTCTTCTTACAGACCCTAATTTCTTCTTCTATGCAATCCCTGATCATACTCCCAGCCCTTTTTTGTAAATCTACTTTTCCTTTACAACCTGATAGATAAATTACCTTGTACTTGCTAGAAGTGTTGAAAAACATGAATGTTTTAAACAGTAACTTATGTCTTTCCATTCTTGCATCAAATGACACCAAATGGGTGGTACTTTGATGCATTAGGTGTTTAGAAACAAGATTTTTCCCCCTCATTTTTCTAATTGTATGATATAAATTCATCATTGCTGATAATCAGTAGAATTAAGGAAAGAATTAAAATGAGTTAGGTAGATGATGTGCAAGTGGAAATTTGCATGGGCAGAAAGGAGAGCTGTGTAGAGACTGACCCAGTTTAATATTAGGCTTCAATATGTACTAAATGATACTACATCTGTGTCATCTCAGGCAAGGTTTTAGGGCATTCTTTTAATTGCCTCAAATCAAAACTGCACCATCACAACTCCCTTTCCCAGCTGGCAGTGTTTGGATTGTAAACAGGTAATGCTCACTTTTCTCACTGCTCCTTGATCCAAGTTGAGATCAGAGCCAGGACAAGGCGATTACACACCGAGAGCGGACGAGTCAAATGTCTCGTTTGTTGTACTGTTGATTATAGAAATGTTTTTTAAAATGTACAGCTCTGTGTTATTTTCCACTAATTAAAATTACCAGGAATGATGAGTAGTAACAAAGCAAAGACCTGGCACTTGGGTTCTGTGCAGGCCAAGCCTGTCAAGGTTGGCATCAGGTGGGGTGGGCCGAGCCAGGCTGCGTCGCGGCAGGACAAGCGCCTCGGTTTGCTGGGCTCATACCACTTGTTTTGCTCACTGTCATTAATTGCTTCAGGTTTAAAAAAAAACTGTCAGGAAGACAAACTCACTCTGCGGTGCTGTGTAGATGAGCATTATGTTGTTTTAAAGATACTTAGAAAACTTGGTAATGAGACCTTGTGAACATGGAGATTTGTACAGGGGATTGCAGTGGGATCTGTTGCACGGTGGGTCCAAAGTTACTATTGCCTGTTAATAGCAACAACAAATATTTACCAGTAGCTGTTATTTTTACATTACAAACATGGAGTTGAATTAAAAAGTTTTTCCCATCTGTGACTGGTAAAATAGAGGCTTTTGTAATGAACATATTTGTTTTCTGAGGAATATATTTAGTGTGTGTATACATTAGCAAGCATCCCAAGAGAGCATTATGGTAATGGATCAAAACTAGGCTTTGCTGCAGCTTGAGAAACTATAAAACCATGTGTTGCAACTCTGTTCAGATTAAGGAATTCATGCTCATAGACCCAGTCATGATCTGGCCGTACCTCAATAATGGGAATTCCAGAGCTGTATTTTAAATTTTGCATACTAATTGTTTAATGACTTTTAAGCTGTAATCATGCTTACTTAACAGATCTTTTACATCAAATGCAAAAACAATTTTTCTTCCAAATAGTAATGAAAATAAAGACAAAAATAATTTTAGATAGTGCCATCAAAATATTTTAGATTTGCAGCTGCTTATTTAAGTTTCTTTCTTTCTTTCTTTCTATGAAAACAGCTAATCAGATCCTCTCTGTTGGGACTTTGTCAAAAGATCAGGTTTATCCACTGAAACTCAAGGGCATTTCCATCTGTTACTCTGCCTTATGTGGAAATTCTGTCAGCTTCGGCATCTTCAAGTTGTACAGGGACAACCACTTTGACAATGTACTTCAGGCCTTTGTCAAAACGCTGCTTTCAGTATCCCACAGTGACCTGCTAGCAAGCAATTTCTCATCTTGGGAGTCTTTATGTGAAACATGAAATAATACCACCACAGGCTTTGTATTGGTATAATGAGACAGAGGGATCCAGAACAACTCAAACAGAGTTTTCAGTTCAATTACTTGAATTTATTTATATAGTGACATCTGAAACGCAGGTATGACTGAAGTGCCTTGTGAAATGGGAGCTTTTCCAGAACTCTCACTAGGCTTGTAAAAGAGAGAAATGCAGGTTTTTTTCCTTTTCTATACTTGCAAACCCGTTTCATTGTCTGCGTGCACTGTAAAGCATCCTCATATATCCAGCTACTCAACAATTAGTTTCAATCTGCAAATTGTCACTGTGTATTCCCAATAAAATGGAAAAGTTTAAAATTAAAGTCTACCATATTCCCACTTCTTTGTGGGAAGACAACAGATCTTGGGTAATATCAGCCTGAATTTGAACTGGGCCTTTTTCTTCATGATTCTTTAGTCCAGAGCTGTCACTGTCTTGCAGAAAGGGACAAATCTGGGATAGTTAAAAATCGTTAATACCCAGATTTATTTTTGCCACATAAAGAAAGTCCATGGAAGTGAAAAGTTGCTCTGAATTAAAGTTGGTGTATTGGCCTAACTGCACATTCCCAGCTACCCAGCACTTAATTCCCGAAACAAGAGTCCTTAAGAGGAAAATACGGGTTGGAGATTGGGCTGCGTTCAAGCAGGTGTCTTTGCCTGAGCAAAGGCTGTTATAGGAGCTCACATAAGCAGCAAAAAAAGTCTATCTCTGAGATGGTTTGGGGAAATCCATGATAAATCTTAGTGAGATTTCCTGCAGAAGGTCAGCTATGCCCAGAGTCCTGGGCAGAACATCATCCTGCTCCTCCCAGACTGACAGCATGTTGGATGGTGAAGCACTGTAGCATTTTCGGACTATCCTGAGCGTATTTTAAACTGATAGCAAGTTACATCCAATGATAAATTTGAAAAGTTGAAATCTACTGAAGACAGGAAAATATTTTAGCTCTATAAATATTCTGATTCATTGACTCATTTTAAATTTATCATATCATAAAATCTCTAAGATCATTCTTCTGTCATCTGTTAATGTTGTTAACATTAGTCAGTGGTAATATCTATATTTTCTATGAATGTGTACTCTTTTTTTCAGCAATATTAAAAACTAAACCAGTCTTATTACCCACTTTTGGCATGTCTGACCCAAGATCATATGAGTTTCATTACCAGTTTGGAATCTCACATCTTATTCTGACCTCAATATCTGAAGGACTTACTGCAGTAGGTAAGAATTACTTACACTTGGCTAAAGGAAGAATTCATGTATTTAGATATCTCAGATTTTCAAAGCAGCACATTCATTTGTATCTTTAAAAAATTAATATCAAGGGACAGTGGAAGATGCTGGCTTTTGAACATTTAAAGAATGTGACTATTTTAGTTACTAGAACTAAGTTCTTTTAAACCTGTAGATTTTTACAGATAGTGTTTTTAAATATTCTGTTCTTACAAACCTGAATTGTTAAAATTATTAATGTGCCTCCACTAGAATTGTACTGAAAATTCATGCATTTGTTATTCAGAAGTAAAATATTAATGTATGTACAAGTATCTGTGGGGTTTTGTTTTTATTTGATCAGCATGGCTGTTGTATAAATAACACTTGTTCTGCACAGCTGTGATGTGATTTGAGCAATGTAAAGGTGTCTGCCTGTGGAAAAAAGAAACTTGTTACTCAGTACTTCCTTTAGAGTACGCTTTAGAGGAGAATCAGAGCCGGGGAAGGATACTTGGAGTATGATACAAATACAACAATCTGAATGCAATTCATTTAATTCACACTGTTTAATTTATGCTTTTGAACCAGATAACTGTTCAAACATTTGGGGTTTGGGCAGGGAGGTGATAGTCTAAAGTAATTTGGAATATGGAGAAGGAAACAGCATTTGTGGGAAATAAAAATGAATCATGCAGTTACGTTCTGGTCACCCAGGAATACCATGCACAGTTTTTGGCTGGGAAGCTATTCAAAACTTTGAGTCAAATTTATTGGTTAGGCCATTATTAGGGGGAGAGAAATAGGAATGTAGAACATTAGTGTGTGTAGATGTTCTTGTGTAATAGGTGGTGTTGCTCATCCCTGCCCAGTGCCAGTCAGGCCCCACAGGAATGCAGGAAGCCACTGAGGCTCACGAGCACTCGTGTGTCAACACATTCAGCAGTTTGTGGGAGCCCTCTGAGAGGAGATGGGCAGTGAACAGCTGAGTAGCAGTGCTGAACAAGTATTCAGGTCATTCTGTTATGTAACACTGAAATCCATCTGTCCCAAATATTTTGGGCGCTTTGTTACCGTTCTGCCCATGGTCTGGTCCTGCTGGGAGCCCGCCTGTTGCTGGGCTGCAGGTGGATATACTGCATTGAACCTTGGCTTGGCCAACAGCTGCCAGTTCAGCTGATGTCATCCTTCACATCTCTTCTACTTGAGAGACTGGTTTTGTTCATTTTTATAATTCATTAGCATACCGAGTTTAATTACCCATCTCTTTGAAACTCAAACTGAACTAATGTAAAAGAGAGAGAAGAAAATGTAAAACCTAAATAAGTTTTAGCTTTCAGGTGTTCTGTTTATTCTCCCCTCTCAAAAAGATAGGAGGAGTATGAAAAGTATGTCTTTCCACCTTTAGCTTCGAACTTTTGTGGTTTCGGTACCTGGGCGGGAGTTTAATCATGAAGAATTACTAATTTTTTAGGAACATCTTAGTATTCTGTAGAATTCCTAATATTCTGCTGAGAAAAGTATCAATAAAACTTTTAACAGCTTACTTTTTTCATATTTCATAAACCATAGATTTGTTTAGCCAATGCTCTTCTTCAGTTCATGTCAATGTCCTTAATGCACCTAAAATAAATACTAATAAACAGAGGGTGGAATGCCATCCTTGGAGATATTCCTAGATACTGGACAAGGTCCTGAGGAACCTATCTGGTGCTGACCCTGTTTTTGACAGGAGGTTGAATGGAGGATGGTCTCGTTTGGTTTCTGCCTCTGTCTTTAGGATCCTACGGGTATTTTTCACTTGTATTCACTTCTGTCCAAACTGCCTATGCAGCCTCTAATCTTTGGAAGGTCTCTCACACATTCTGAGTAGTACTTGATGGTTGATGAAAATCTCACCATGGGCTGGCAGTGAGCACTGGTAGCCCAGAAAGCCAACAGAATCCTGGGCTACATGGAAAGGAGCGTGGCCAGCAGGTCGAAGAAGGGGATTCTCCCCCTTCATTCTGCTCTCCTGAGACCCCACCTGGAGTGCTGTGCACAATTCTGGTGTTCCTAACACAAGAGGGCCATGGAACTGTTGGAGCAAGGCCAGAGGAGGCCACAAAGTTGATAAGGAGACTGGAGCACCTCCCCTACAAAGGCAGGCTGAGAAAGTTGTGGCTGTTCAGCCTGGAGAAGAGTAGATTGTGTGGGGACCTCACAGCACCTTCCAGTGTCTGAAGGGGCTACAGGGAAGCAGGAGAGGGATACTTTGTCAGGAACTGTAGGGACAGGACAAGGGGAAGTGCGTACAAACTGAAA
Source organism: Corapipo altera (assembly GCF_003945725.1). Classification (NCBI taxonomy): domain Eukaryota; kingdom Metazoa; phylum Chordata; class Aves; order Passeriformes; family Pipridae; genus Corapipo; species Corapipo altera. The sequence continues at coordinate 665,394 of NW_020884973.1, forward strand.
GAGGGAATATTTAGATTAGATATTAGGCAGAAATTCTTTACTGTGAGGGTGGTGAGACACTGGCACAGGTTGCCCAGGGAGACTGTGGATGCCCCAACCCTGGCAGTGTTCAGGGCCAGGTTGGATAAGACCTTAAGCAACCTAGGATAGTGTGAGGTGTCCCTGCCCATGGCAGGGGGGTTTGGGACTGGATGGTCTTTAAGGTTCCTTCTAACCCTTAACATTCTATGATTCTATGATTCTACTTAACTTCTCATAATCAGTCAGCTGAAAAATGCTTCTTTTTTTTTCCCTTTCCATCTTGGAGTGGTAAAGTGATTATTTTTCCTTTATATCATGTTTCTTAATTCTGCATGTATCAAGAATTGATATGCAAGCCTGACATTAAATTCCTTATTTGCGTTAAAGATATTTTATTTTCCATACTCCTATAATGACATGTCCAGAAGAATTACTCTTTGGCTCTTAATGTTAATTTACTTGGTTTTGATCATCTCCAGAGTTATTTACCTACCCTTTATCCCTTTTAAAATGTTTGTATTTTTGACATTACCAGCTGTCAGACATTGAAATATAAATTTATTTCCTGTGTGTTATTTGGTCACATACATCCTTCTGCCCTTGGAAAATGGGTAAGTTGATCCAAGCATTGCCTTTTACACTGAATTGTATCAGTGCCACAAGAACATCTCAGAATAGTAGGGCTTAGGGCTATAAGCCATCTGAGGGGAAATTGTGTTTTAAACTGATTAGAACATAGAAGTCATTTTCAGAAATGTTTATAAAAATTAAATAGCTGTCTTTTTATTTTAAAAATTAAATGCCAGGAGATCACTTCTCTTTCACAGAAAACAGTATATGACGTTTTTTCTCTATTCTCTTTACGTATGTGAAACCTTTGAGACTCTCATTGTTGTCAGCTGTAAGACAAACAGTCCCCAAATCCTTTTTTCTGAGGAGTGTTCATTCTGTTGCTGAGTAAATACCTTGCTTGATTCCTCACTTTATAAGCACTGTGAAGGAATATGTATTCCTTCTGAGGCACCTCACTGTAAATCAGCTGTAATGGGAGGATAAACGCTCCAATAGTTCCCTTCCAAAGTGTTTACCTGGCTTTTTCACAGCTGACTCAGTGGATCAGAGCCTTTTAAGGCAGTCTGCCTGGCATGTTGTCACTAATCTCTGCAAAACTTTTCAAAGTCTCATATGATTAATAGTATAGTATGCTATTCATTGAGGAAAAAGTAAAACATTTTTTCTGTCTTGCTGCCTAATTTAGATATTAAATTGTTAAATCTATTTACTTTCCAGGTTTAGTCTCAAAGGCAAAGAATGCCAGTATTGAACTATAAGCAGTTGATGGACATGGAAAATATCATTTAACTCCCTCTCCTTGCATTTGAAAAGCAAAACAAAATCTTTTAATTTGCACAGATTCAGCTGTGCAAATGTTGTTAAGCTGTTGAAAAGCAATTCCCTTTCTGCTTGCTGTTGTCATATTGCTGAGACCAAAAGTCATCCTCAAGTCTTCTGGGGCTTCTATTGGCTTTTCTAAAATAATCTAATCCACTCTAACATACATGCTCAACTTGCAGCTACTTAAGCTAATGGCTGATTGGAGTTGCATATATAAGGCAAAACCACACAGATAACAATAAAGTGCATGTAAGGTTAGTCCTCAAACATGAAATGAATGGCAAAGGAGAAATCCCAAGAGCCAGTGACTGGTGCCAATCGTCATCCATGTCCTCTGCCCGTCACCAACCCCCACCTCGCCATCAGGGAGGTCCAGAGAGCTGTTTTGCTTGACAAAGCTGCTGGGCTGTTGCTGGGCCCATGCTGGCACACACAGAGCTGGTTGTGGTGTTTCCGTAAATTATTCGTTCACAGTGATGGAGCTGAGTCGACCAGAAGCGAGAAACACGATTTGACTGCATTTTTCCTGATTATCCCAAGCTTTTATCTCAGTTTCTTTTATAATTCTATCTTTATTCTGTCTTCTCACCCATTTATCTGTCCATAGCCTAGAACTGGTAGCTCCTCATTGCTCCTGTTTGTTCTTTTTATTTAGTTGGCTTGTCTCACTAAGATTTAGTGAGAACACATGCCCAGAAGAGTCATTCAAGGGAGTTTGCTTGACACTCCCTGTCTGCAATCAAAAGGAAAAATGAGCATAGGGAGCATATTTGATATATAGTTATGGGCAAATTTAAGTAGCTCTTAACACTCATATCAGATTCTCATGAGCAAATGATAGTGTGGACCTGTCTGCTGTCCTGCTAAAATCACTTACTGTCGAATGTAAAATACCTACTTGTACAGTATCAGCATGTTTAGAACTACTGCTGTTTTGTAAACTGATGATAGTGATTTACTTTGTATTATTCAATTTTAAAAGAAATAGAGTTAAGCACTGGTTAGGAAATACAGCAGAGCCCTCCTATGAAATATGTATTTTCAAATCTCTCTCTTGTTGTTATTGATGGTGATTCAATTCCACCATGAATTGCACTTCTAGTTTATATGCAGGACTATTTGGGTTGAGAATATGGTAGTGCTGCCTTTGCTTTGGCAAGATTGACAGCTTTGAACTCAGCTTTGCTCCAACAGTGTCTTGCCCTCCTGCCTTGTTGGGTTCAGCCCTCGGAAGCTCACCAGTCCTGTGGAGACAGAGCTGAGATGCTCCAGCTCATTTCTGTGAGCTGTTAGATCACTCCCAGCTCTGGCTGCTGAGTCAACTGGTTGCTTTGGAAGATCAAGCCTTAGGCCTTGTATCTTCTCTGCCGGTAAATGTCCCTTGAGTGTTCCTCCAAAACACCCTTAGCAAGATGCAGTTAGGATTTCAATGGTGAAGGGTTAATAGTGTCAGCACAGAGCTTAAGGAGTTAAACAGACACGGATCAAAATACTTCAGGGTCTAGAGGGATGTGTTTAAATGAACACTGCAAGGTTGGCAGGCCTCCAAATTAGCATGGTTTAAAGAATTCAAGGTACATTTAATTGGATCCTTCTAATCCCTTTTCCCTTAGAATGAGCATTTTAACAGTTTAATTCCTCTTGCAACCCCCACATCCCTTACTCCAGTGGCCCATCTAAAATAAATACTGTGAACTATAAAAGGCCTAGACAAGTTCTTGCTGAAGCCGGTGGCAACAGGATGTAGTCCTCAACACTCCACTCATTTGGATCTGATGTTTGGAATTGCAGAGAATATCAGATAGGGCTAAACCTTGCACCCAGCAGTGAAGCTGCTGCATGTATGTAAGGAGCTTCCATCAGCTGGTGTTGGGATGGAGCTGGCAGTGGTCAAACGTGTGGCCCTGGCCAGGATGACAGAACAGGAGCTGGGAGGCAGCACAGGGGTCCATGTCCAGTTTCCCAGGGAGTCCCTCAGTGCCAGGACAAAGGAAACAGCCCCTGGGCAGGGTAAGGTGCCCTGCTGTTTGCCAGAGGAAGTTTGAGAAGAGCCTGCATGAGAACCATGGGCCAGGACACTGGTTTTAATGTATTTAAACTGTATTTAATGTACTTTAACCCACTTGAATTACAGTTGTTAAGCAAAATTACTAACTGGCTGTTTTGTGATGACCTTTTTACTGTCCTTAATGGCCGTCATTCAGTGTTGGACACCTGGCATGGATTGTAAGCTCCTTGGGGCAGACAAGAACAGTGACACACTACTTGAGAAAAGCTTGGACAGCAGCTCTGTTTGGTTTAACCTTGTCTTCTCAGTAGGGAGATCAAACCAGAATTTTAGTTTCCAGGAATCTGGAGTCCTTTGGATGTGAAGCTGAATATTAGTATAATGTTAGCCCTCATCCTGCACTTCCCGGTACACAGAGGGGCCACTGTATTTACAGCTGCAAAAGACAGTCACTGGAGTTACAGAATCCTTCATTTATGGAGTTACCAGTCCCCCAACAGCAAACTTTAATACCACTGTTCCTTAGTAAAAGCAGTCTTCAAAGCTAGTCAGCCTGTGTGTCGAAACTGGACTTGTCGATTTATCAGTTAGCCAAAGAGAGTAAATGTTGAGCTCTCCAAGTACTTTAAAATGTCATTATTAGTTATTCTTTTATAGAAACAATTTCAAAACTGTTTCATTTTTTACACAGATATGATTGACTCCTCCAGCTGTTGTGCTGTTTAGACTACATTGTCACCTACCTCTTCAGGAACCTTGCTAAAGACAAGACTCTCATATGTACATATGTATTTGTAGTGGTTTGGATCTTGTTTTCCCCCCAGAGGCTAAGAAAAGTGGTAACCCCCAAGGGGTGGAAACCCCTGGAAGTTTTGAAGTCCTGTCCAATGGGCGCTCCTGCAGAAATGTAAACATATCACAAGCACCGGAAGAGATGAGTTGTAGTTTTGGGGTAGTAGGTGAGGTGGTCATGTTGTAGGAGCCACGAGGAAAGGGGCCCGGAGCCCCTCGGGGCCTCTGGGGCCCCCCAGCCCCAGTTGGGGGCTACAGAAACTTGGAACAGTGTCAAGCTGGACTATGTGTCTGTAGCTGTGAGCTGGGAGATGTTTTCTCCAAACTGGGCAGCGGCTGGAGAAGCAGCAGCCGGCACTGACCGGAGAAGCAGTGGCAGAGAGCCAGAAGAGATAAGACAGAGCAACAGAGACATGCAGCACCAGAGAGAGAGAGAGAGAGAAGAGCTGAGAAGCTCAGAGCATCCTGGGAAGCTGGACCGGGACGGAGAGGAACGCAGAGGGGATGACCTTGGCTCCCCCCTCGCACTGCTGCCAAGGTGGCAGCCTGAGGCAGGGCACAGAGGCCTTGTAAGGAGCTTGAATCTCCTGGAGATACCAGACCGTCACGAAGACCCCCTGCGTCTCGTGATATGACATGGTGGAACGGCCTTGTCTGGGGTTACGAAGCCCACAGAAGACCCCTCGGTTGGTTGGCGACGGGGCCGAGGGAGCTTGGATACCTCCCTCATGAGTGCTGGCAGAGATCCAGCAACAGCTGCATGCATGAGAGAGAGAGATAGACTGCTTTCTGCTACTCTGAGGAAGCTGCTGCCCTGAGAGACTGAAGGGATCTGTCCTTCTTTCCCTCCTGGACTTTTATTTGGAGGGGAGAAGAGATCTGATCCATTGTAAATACTATATGTCATGGTAGAGATAGTTGTGATCGTGTGTATAATGTGTTATAGTATTTATTTGTACAGTCATTGTAATATATTCCCTTTCCCCCATTCTGAGTCTGGTTGTGTTTTGTCTGGAAAAACCCATCTCACATTGGGTTGAGATGTGGGAGGGGGAACAGAGCTAGGGAATTGGATTTTGGGGCTATCTCAAACCATGACATAAATGGTAGCAGAGGATGGTTGCGAACCATCGAGGGAGAGAGATAAGAGCCATGATGTTTGAGGTAACAGAAAGAGTTTTCCAGACAAAACACAGACTGTACCATTGTAGAGAGAGTAAGGCTATAGTAATGTAAGTTAAGTACTAAGAGTAAAGTTTTTTTGATAATAAAAAACCCACGCCTCCATACGGAGACCAGAACAGTATTATATAGTACATATAATAAATACATATGTATTATTACATTTCTGAATTTTCCTAATTTTTTGTGGTACTGAACACCAAGGTAGCATTGTCTATTTTGGGACAGAATAAACCTCCCTATGCTGGTATGCAACCCTGAGTAGCTTCAGCCATGTTCTCATGACAACCAAAGTCTGGAGGTATTTTTTATCGTACTGAACAGTGTAGTGTGCTTGGCTGTACAGTATCTTACAACTTGGTGTTTCATTTTTGCTCATAAAAAAGGTGTGTGAGATCATCAATACATTTCTATAGACAATTGGGAAGGAAAGTCTCTAAAGTATTTTAGGAGGATGAAGAAAAATTCTGGCATTGAACCACACATTTTGGTAATGAAATGTGTAAATTGAACGTATACTGTCAAGTTTGAATGCTTTATTTTGCAGTAGGTGACTCTGGTATTTTTTTCTATTACAGGTAAATACAATAGAAATTAAATCTCATGCGTCTGAAAAGGAAGTGGCCACTGTACTGCTTAGGAGAGATTGCCCCTTCCCAGCTCCCCCAGGTTTTCCCCACCCTAGTACATTACAGGACGATCAGGATGTTCATAGCTACAGATCCCCACATTTGCTCTGTGCCACATGCCCTTAAAATCTCATTAAACTATTTGAAAATGTGTATTTACAAGCATTTCTGAATTCCTAATGCCGTTGCAGAGATGCTCTTTAGAAGGTGTGTTTCACAGGCCAGGAGGCTTTTAATGGAAACGGAAGTTATTAACAAAACACAAATGACTAGTGTGGTCATCTTTGTGTTTCCCTAAGAGGTAGGAGTCATTTGGAAAAAGCTTGACATACAGTCAGTTCCTGTTGGTATTTGCTTGCTGTTCTAATCGAAGGTGAAAAGGAACAAATGGTATCTAACATATTCCTGGCATTATATTGTGAGAATATTAATGATGTTTATTATTGACGTCATTATCAGAATATGATGATTCCTGTGTCCTATTACAGGTTCTTATGTTTTACATGGCCAGTAGGGGTTTCATGGAAGCAGCAGTGAGCGGTGGGGTCTGTCAGATTGGTCCGTGCTATGCCGTGTGCCATGACTGAAGGGAAGGGGCAGGGCACAAGCTGGGCTCTGAGCTGCCCTCCATTTGTGGCAATCCTGATGTAATACTTTGTCTGTTAATACACAGTAATCTTTCACTTTACAGCGTATGACTAGGCGGTGATCTGTCTTTATTAACTTCAGATTCTGCAGAATACATTATATTTATTTTGAATGCAGGCTTTCACATACTCTTTTAAATATTAATGGCTGGTCTCCAGCAGTCAGCATAAATATGATTTGCATTAGCACTAGTCATATCATATTGAGTGCCTTTGATGTCAACTACTCAGGGTACTAATATCTGACATCATCTCCCGAGGTCACTGACAACTTTGACCTTTATTCTCATGCACAGTTTCTGTAGTCTCAGAAGCTCTTTTGAATTGATTTGAAATTTTGACTCTTCCCTTTATGAGGCAGTAAAATTGATAATTATTCAGATGGGAACTGAGCACTGAGCGAAAAATCAATTCCACCCGCTCTCTACTGCGTATAAAATTACTTCTGAGTCTGCCGGACTGAACGGATGGCCGAGGTAAAAGCAGCAGGCAGGAATAGTGGAGAGGATTAGCTGGACGAAACTAATAGCCTAAAGGGATGGCTTTGGAGATGAGGGAGTGTGCCAGTTGGGGGTTATTATCAGCAATGATGGGACTCATTGATCATATGTTTACATCAGGTTTCCATTGGGTTATAAATCAGCCCTGAATAGAAACGGAACACAGGGCCTCGCTCTACCGGAGGGACGGCGTATTAGATTATTCTCACTTTCACACTCAGATGAAAAGTGAGACATTGATTATTCATCGGCTGGCCATTAACCGCTGGGTTTATAGATGATTTGACTATCGTGGAAGCTAATGAACAAGATTGTTGCTTCCTAACCAGCGGTTTCAGTTTTCAGGACATCTGTTTGGGCTCAGTAATGTGTAACCCTGCTAAGGACTGGGTCACAGACACTTAACGGCGATGAAAAACTGGGCCCTGGTGGCAAACTGTGCTCCAGTTTGGAGGTCTGTCAGCTCTGTACCTGTGCTGCTGCCGCAGAGAGTTGCTGGTCAGGTCTCGCGTTCCCGGGGGGCTCCGGCAGTAGCTGGATAATGACCTGTCCCCTCTCGGGTCCTGCCCAGCGGGTGCTCCCGGCGCCCCTCGGACCGTGCGGGGGCGGCCCGGGCCGGGGGAGCCCCGGCGGGGACAGCGGCGGGGCCGGGCAGGGGCGGCTCCGGGGCAGCCACGGGAAGCGTGGCTCTCCCGCGGGGAGCTCTCCCGTGGCTCTCCCGTGGCTCTCCCGCGGGGAGCTCTCCCGTGGCTCTCCCGTGGCTCTCCCGCGGGGAGCTCTCCCGTGGCTCTCCCGTGGCTCTCCCGTGGCTCTCCCGTGGCTCTCCGACTCTCTCGCGGCGGGAGCCGCCGCCTCCGCCCGCTCGGCCGCGTGTGCGGGTGAACCGCTGCTCCCGAGCCCGCCTGGCGTCACCGCGCCGCGGGTCCGGCAGGGCGGCATCATCATCATCATCACCACAACCATCATCATCGCCATCACCCCGCCCCGCTCCCGCCCCGCGGCCGCGCCCCGGCGCTGCCCAGAGCGGCGATCGGAGCGATCAGCGCGGGGTGTCCGTGCCCGTGACCTGCCGGAGCCTCGAGCAGCAGAGCTGTGTGATTACCCCTGACTGTGCAAAGAGAGAAGCAACAGAGAACGTGGAAGCGAAACAGCTCCTTAATGTTCAGGAGCAAGTCTGAGCATCCTTCTGAAGCTCAGCGGTGGCTGTTGGCTTTGGCCCGGGTTTTGCTGTGTCCCGAGCTCGTAACCCCCGGGCGAGCAGCGCAGCCTGAGCTCCACTTGCAGTCGCTTCGTGAGGGGGTCTTACAGCTACACGGAATTAACGTATGAAGTAATTTGACATCTATGGGTAGAAAGGAGTATTAACTTCATTATATTCAGCTATTTCTCTTATGTTCTGTTCTATTCTGAGCACTTTGATAAATAAATTTAAAAGACTCCTACTTTGCTGTTATTCTGGGATTGAAAAGTGAAGCCTCTGCTGCTTCACTTTATAAATGAAATTGTAATTTTTGGTCTTAAGATGCTGCCTTTATCTTCTGTTAATGCTGATCTTGCTGAATTGTGCACATTAGGCTGTTAGCTCAATTTTGGTATAGTAAAGTACTATTCCTGTTAGTTCTTTCCAAAAATCAATTAGTTTTGTAGCATCTTTCACCTGTAATTCTAACAAATGTTTTTAAGATTTAGGCACGATAGGTAAAGAACTCTTACTTGCACAGCCATTTTTGAAATGGTTCTATGCTGGATGTGGAGGGGATAAATGGTTGGTTGATTGAATAGAAATGGGATTTTAGTGGCATTTCAGTTTTCACTTCCTTTCTGGGGCATTTCTTGGCCAGGGGTTAAGTTTGGGGTCAAATGAGGGAGGCCAGTGCCCCATGATTACTCTGCATCATTTTCAGAAAGAATGAGGTGGGTTTTGGGTGAGTTTGAGCATAACAGCAGTGTTTGGATTCGATCTGCACACACCTCCTGGTCCAGCCAGCTGCTGGCAGGTCTGCTCCATGTGTCAGCCCAGGTGAGCCCACCGCAGGGGACAGTGTTATGGGGCTGGGTGTCTGTAGGACGAGGTTGTGCCTGTGCTGAACCCTTCAAGGGTTCAGCATTTCAGGGGGCAGTGGTTGGGGAGTGCTGTAGGAGGGGACTGTCAGCAGGCGTGTGGGAAAAGACAGTGTTCAGTGCCGTAGGAGCATCTGGTGGAATACAGGGGCTGGAGAGGGAACTCTGGGAAAGGAGTGTTGCAGTAGGTAGGTGGGAAGGTGAGGGCATAGGTAGTGGTGGAAAAGGGAACCAGGATGGAGTGGAAAGTGCTGGGTAAGAGGAGGGTGTGTGGTGTGACAGCACTGGGGGAAACTTGCCGGTGCTGCCCAGTGGAGCAGAGCACTGGTGACCAAGGACTGCACCCAGTGACAGGAGGCACCAAGTGAAGCAGTACAGCTTGAACACAGTACAGAACCACAGCCTGGCAAGTGTAAAACAGAAAGTAAAGGTGCCTGTTGCAATGAAGAATCAAGTGGCATTACTAATACAAAAGTATTATAAATTACACCTTTCATTTTTCCCCTTTTACATAGAAAAATAAGTGATATTTTTGGTTTTGAGATAAACCTCAGTGCCATATACAGCTAGTGTGGAGTTATGCACAGTAATAGAAATAAAAACCTGCAGCAGAGCTGTGTTTATAATGTGTTTCATGGCCCTGGCAGCAGCACTTGCATATAAGCACATCACAAAGAAATCTGAATTGCATTGACAGAGGGTACTTGTGCAAGATATTGAGTACCTAAGCACCTTGACTCTTATATGTCAGCATATGCTTCATTTTAAGAACAGATCAAACCCACAGGTGTGATTGTTCCTTTGCTTAAAATCAAATGTGTTTAAAGGCTCAGCTAAGTCAGGATGAGAGTGCTCAGCTTTTGTCGGCTCAGGACTTGAAAGGTTTGGTACAGCAGTGAGAGGGATTTTCCCTGGGACATCTGTTTCAGCCTCTTAGCCCAATTTAAAAATGTTATGCAATACTACCATAACTTTCTTTATTAATTGAAAGGGATGGAGAGATACCAGCTGTAGCCCAAGCCAGCAGAGACTTGGGTGGCTAAGCAACAGAAAAGGCACCATATTGAGTGAGCCAAAATTCAGTCTCAAAGTCATTTATTTTAACCAGTGACAATACATTTAGACTCTAGTGTTTCGATTTGATTGATGGTTTAATATCATATATAATCTTTTTAATGAAGGGAAGCCATTTAAATATGTTAACATTTGCACTAGTAGTCTCCCATGTACATAACTGCATTTAATCATTACTCTGATTGTTTTTGTGGTTGTGTAATTTGTAGCAGCAAAATAACTATGTCAAAACTGTGTTATCTTAATGAAAAATATGGTTACTTCTCTTTTATATGTGCTTCTTACTGTTCATGGATAAAAGTGACAGCAGTCTCAGTCTCAAGTATATTGCTAAATGTATAGTTGTCACTACGTGTGCTGTCAATTAAGAAATCAAAAAAAATTAATGAGTTTAGTGTCTTTTCTAATTCTGCTTTGTTTAAAGCCTCATTGTGATTTGTTATCATGTGAATTGAGTAATTTAATTTTAAGACTTTTAATGTTAAAATACATCATCATTAGTGATGTATCTGAAGATTTCACGCTCTTAATAATGGCGCTAAATCAAATTGGGAATCCCCTCTTAATCATCCAAGCTGTGCTCCAGTGCACTCAAGCAGTTTTGGGGCTGGAGAGAAGTTTAGTTCCGCACAGTAACAAGTATTGTACCAAGCCCACGGCGGGAACAAAAGGGGTCGCGCGCCCCGCGCGAGGTGTCGGTGCTGGATGCGCCCCGGGCGAGGCAGCTGGTGTGTGTATGCTTTTGTTTATCCCTTGCTGGTTTATGTAGCCTTTAGGCCAGCACATGAAACAATCGCTTCTACAGGGTCAGCTGCTGGTCAGAAGCAAAGTAAGAAAAGACTTTGCCTTAAAATGCCTCAGCCATCATTTCAGTGCAGCTGGCACCTGCTACTGGTGCGCAGCGGGAGGGTTAGGGGTCAAAGAGGCAGTTGTTCTAAACTCAGTGATGGCTTAAAGGGACTTGTAGATTAATCTGCTTTATTAACTTCTGTATATTAGATAACTATTGCAGTGAATGACAGTCCGTCTTTCTGAATAAGTCCCTTCACCTCATTCTCTTTTAAATTGGCTATTGAGTAATGAATATTAAATAGAATACGTTTCAGGGTAATTAAGTGGAAACATTAGGATGATGTTGTTTTACAATCATATCTATAAGTTTCTTGTATATTTATCTTGCATTATTACTGTTCATTGCTTTTTGCTAGCAGAACAAAAAGCATAAATGTTTCAATTAAAGAAGAGAAACTGGCCATATTTCTCACTAAACACATGTCTTTGTGCTGCATAAATACTTTCAAAAAACAAATAAGTTTAGGGAGAAGTATAAAAATGTTTTATTCCTTGTTTACTCTCTGCAATGTAATACTTTACTAAGAAATGTTTGATTTCTGCTGGCTGTGGTTATTTTATATAAAACACTAAGAGTTGCTGGTTTGGGGAAGGGCAAAAAATATCACTGTTCATAGAATCTAACTAGTGATATGAATAGCACCAATAATTTTGTAAAGTTCACATTATAATTCAAAATCCAGTTAGAAGTGATGCTTGCAGTCTGGAAAGAAAGCAATATCTTTACGAAATGGATAGGGAAAGGTAACAATCCATTCTATGATCTGCTACTGGCAGATTTGCCATGTGAGTGATGAAACTTGCTCTCAGTGAAGAAACCCCCTCCCCTTCCCCCATTTGGGGAAAAAAAATAAATTTAGAATTCCACAATAGCAGTAGCTTACAAGGATGCTTAATTGCTGTTGGATCTGACAGCAGTGGCTGGGGCAGCTCACAGGGCCAAGGTGGTGCCGGTGTTGGATCCGGTGTTCGATGAGGAGATTCCTGCGGCATCCTGATGGTCAGGGCTGACTGTGATCCAGAGCAAAGGCACTGGCAGGTGAGGTGGCTGGTTTGTACCCAAAACTTTGTAGTGACTGGCACGCACTAAATATATGTCCCTCTTAATCTTGGCAGATGTCTGATTTTCAGGACTCTGGAATTAAACCTCGAAATCCACATTTTTCTTAGGCTAATAAATTGCCGTCAGTTTTATTTGTTTGTGATCCTGAGAGATACTGAGTGCTCAAGGTGTCTTCTGAAATCATGGCACCCAGTTGGGTTTTTTCCCCTAGTGTTTACTTGTTTGGAGCTTTTTACTGAAAATTGAGATTCTTGTGCATTTCTATGTATGTCTCCAGAAACCTGCACAATTTTAAAACAAATAAAATACATGTAAAAAAGTCCCAATGTCACAATGGATTGATGAGATTGGGGAACACTGTTACTTTATCTCATCTTGGCCTAGCATAGTTCAGGTAAACTTAGCTTAACATGAGCAAATCCTCCCGGTGCTTTGCTGGGCACATCAGACGAGAGATTTGATCTGTTGGAAGAGCACCACACACAAAGGGCTGCAACACAACAAGGGGTTTGACCTTTCAGTAGAACCATGTTTCTGAATTCATGAGTCGTTTCCCTTTTAAAAAAAAAGAAATAGGAAAAATTAAAAATGAAGTGTGTGCAACCATTCTTTAAAATCTTTTTAGCGTGACAAGTAAAGTAATCTTCCATTGATACTTAAAAGTCCATCTGCAGAAATTCAGGCAGAGTGTTAGAGAGATGCAATATCTATTGAAATGTTGAGTGTCAAACTGCCAGGGTAATGTATTTAGTATGAAATATAATATTCGGTGCATTTTGTTTTGATGACTCCATGAAATAGCCCTGTGCTCTTACCCTTTGTTGTTGTTGTGAAAGATGATATTCGCTGAGAAGTGTTGGTGGCTGCTCAGGACACAGGAGCAATATGCTTATTACCAGCTTTATCATCTGTCTTTTGTGTTTATTTGCAATAGCTTTGGTTGCAGTTCAGTTCATCGGGATAACAAAACCACTTTTAATTGTTCCACAGAAGAAATTAGAATCAATTTATGAACAGTTTGAAAACAGAAGAGGCTTGCAATCTGTTAGGCAATTGGTAATTAATACTCAGATTAGGCTTTTTAAGTTGTGTGCTGGTGCAGCAGCAGAGTGGGTCACTGTGCCCCACGGACCGTCCTTGCACAGTGGTCACACCCAAGCTGCTGGGTTTCTTCCATTCTCATTTCCTTCAAGGTGTGTTTTAAAGCTGGGAGCATCCTGTCCCTGCTGATCATCTCCCCAGCAGAGCTAAGCTAAGGTAAATTTGGGTAAAATAATTACCCTGGTTCTAATTGTCTCTGTGCCACTGGTTACTGTTGCTGTGTGGGGGAAGCCTCTGGCTCTGCTGCTGGCAAGCGTCCACACGGTCTGAGCCCACGCTCAGGTTCCTGCAAATCCCAGCTGCCCTAGGGCAGCAGTGCCAGGGCTGTGCCAACAGAGCTCTGCAAACCTCCTGGTGATGCTGCAGGGCCGGGTGGGTTGTGTGAGAGATGTTAGGCTGGGCCTGATTGAAGGTGAGCACAAGCTTAAGCCTAGTTTACAGATGTGTGAAGTTTATTCCCAAGGGTTTCATGGAGCCCACATCACTGGGTGTGAGCCTGAGGAGAGCTCAGATTCAGGGATAAGTGCACGCTCAGTGTGAGATACCTCCAGGTTCCTTGGATGGAGGATTTAGAGCTGATCTCATGCTCAACCTTTCCCTTTTTATGCAGATTTTTACATTTCTGGAACATTTCTGTGGATTTGATTTTGAGAATAGCTTCACACTGGTTTTAGACTAAATTATGTTATTTTTCCAGTCGTGGTATTTTCTGACCTTGTCTTCCCTCGCCACTCGACTGGCATTTTGGAAGGCCTTCTTATAACAGATATTTCAAAAGACTAGTGATGCAGCGGCCAAAGATTTTCAGCATTCCTATGCTGAAAATCCCCAGATGCTTTTGTGCATCAACCCCCAGCACTTGGTGCAAGGGAAGGCAGCAAAATTGGAGAGGAGAAAGGTGAAGGCTTGTGTTTGAGGAATTTAAAGAAGGTGCACACTAAGTCCTGGTGTCAGTTAAGGGGAAGCCTGAAAGATTTAGACACGGGACCATCTACATTCCTGAAGATAGACTCTTTCTGGAAGGTGTTGGTGTAGGTGAAACCAATGCTGCTTCTCCCAGGAGGATTAACTAACATGTAGCTAGTCATTCATAGCAGGCACCAACTTCACCCTGTGTCACCTCTCAGATAAGAGTGCTGGCTTTGCAAGAAAGGGGAGGCTCTCACCGTCTGGACTGGAAAAAATGCTCACAGATCTTGGGAGATGAGCCTGTGTTTACAAAGCCCTGAACCAATCTGCTTCTTCATATGCTGCTAAAAGCAAAGGGGACTGGATATTAATTTTTTGGTAGGGTTTTTAAAGAGCTCAGCCTTCTCATACATCAAACCATCCTGAAGTGTTACAACTTATGGCAGGTTGTGCATTCCAGAAGTCCCAGTTAATCACAATTCTGTCATCTTTAAAATCAGCTGTAACACCATATGATTACAGCCACTTGTTTAGAAAAGGCTGAATCTTAAATAAACAGCTTGGGTTAATTTAAAATGACACTGTAGTAGCTGTAACTGAAAATCTCTGCCTGCTACCAGCTAAAAATGCAGATTAAGGATTGATGTCACAATCTTAAATTATTCCAGCCTGAGGTGGAACAACCTGCTGTCTATCAGGAAGCACAGATGGATAGGCAGGAAAAAGCTGTGCAGATACGCAAGTTTGTAAACATCTGTCAGCTACAGCAGATACCCAAATACAGAATCTTACACTTCAGGCAGTGTGTGAGTATGTGACATTCAACAGAGGGTTTACGTGAAATTCAGTGCAGACAGAAGCAAGTCAACACACTCTGGAAGGTAATAATTAATGAAACATATCCCCTCCTCCCTGCAGAAAGAGGAGGGATTTGATTCATCAGGCATTGTCAGTGTTAACTGTTCTGCTTCCAGAATTTAATGTAGCCAGCCCTTAGACTAGGCAAAACTGCTCCATCTCATGAGACTTAGTGCTTTCCTATGGGTAAGTCTACAGTGGCCAGCCCTCGTGGGTGCCAGCCCACCCAGGAGCATGGTGTCCCTTAACAGAGATGGACCCAGTTCTGATAGGTGAGACTGGCCCTGAGTATGATAGTCCTCCCTATAAAAAATTCAGATGTAACTGTAGTTTGAAAATAACATTTTCTGTCATGTTAGAAGGGTTCTCAGAGGGAAGGTGCTACAACTACTGTTTGAGTACCTGCTAGTGCAGGGCAGAGTTGTGCTGTGAACAGCTCGTGTGCAGGCTGGAGCTGCTGCCTGTGTCCAGCTGTGCTGTGGGGACTCCCTGGCACAGCACAGTCATTGCTTTGTGACCCTGTCAATGTCTTGGAAGGCAGTTCACTGCTGCCTAGAGGTAGGGAATGGTGAAAGGAAGCCTTAGCTTTGGAGGTGTCTTTGCCCTCCTGATCTGTGTTACTGTGCTATCACATAAAAATGAGAGGCCCACGGTGGCTCTGGTGCAGTAAATGTAGTGCCACAAGGCAGGGGCTGGCACTGGCACTGAACTGTCACCCTGAATGTGCCCTTCTGAGGGTATGATTATGTTTCTCTTTCAGAGACAGACAGCTTTGGCCTAAATTCATACACTTTATTTTATGATTAATTCTGCTGGCTCATGGTGTGGACCTGCTTCAAGTGAATTCCCACACTCAGCCCTTTGGCCAGTTCTAAGGACATGTGCAGGAAAATGCCCAGATTCATGGTCTCTGTAACTGCTCCTTTTTCACATCTGCAGCCATCCCTTTTCCAGCCCTTCTGAACACTGGGAGAATGGGACTCTCCCACCAGGACATAACATATAACTGTGAGAGATACACTTAAATCATATTTCAGTCCATCAGCTGCGAGTGTATACTAGTTCTTGGTGTGTGGGTGTCACCCGGGTGCCTTGTCCTGACACCAGGGTTGGGTTTTTCCCAGCCACTTATACCTTAATTCTCATAAAAGCAAATAAAAAGGCCAGTGCCAGTGAACTACTACAAAGTGAGATACAGGATTGGGGCCCTCACGGGTTTTAGTTTCAACTGTTAAATCATGAAATTTTAGTTCCTAATGTTTATTTAAATATATATAGTGGAAGTGTTCATAAATATGGTGAAATGCTACATATTATGAACAGAATCTGGAGGAATCTGGACTATATGGGTGGAATGCCAGGCTTGGTCGGAGGGCAGTGTGGAGGCAATTGGGAAGGGCTCTGGATGCTATTGCCCAGGCTCATGGGTTGCCCGTGTCTCCTGCCTGATGCCTCTTCTCTCCCTCCAT
>NW_020884973.1:691954-712648 GCF_003945725.1 Corapipo altera
TTCCAAAGGATATTTAAATTAATAGTCACAGCTCCTAAATTAAGAGCAGACTATCTGAATCTGGAGCTTTGAAAACCTACCAAATTTTCTGTTCCAAACAATGAAAAAGTCTGAATATTTTACTGATCTGAATGGAAACAGTGAGTGTTATTACCAGATGAATATTCAATTAAAAGCCTTGCATGTTCTTGACCATTCTAAATCCTTTGGAAAATAGACATACTGCTGTCTCTGGTGTTAATATAATGTACTTCATGTGTAAATTTGATTAGTTGCAGCAGAGTAAAAGATTCATCCCAACATAAGGGAAAGAGAAAAAAGTTACAGTACCTGCAGTGATGCAAATGTTCTATTGATAACATGGCACAGCAAAAACAACGTTTTTAATGGAAGGGCAGTTTCTCTTCAAACTTCATTGAGAAGAAGTTTTCATAATGAAGGTTATCCTGACCAACATTTTCCTCCTCCATCCAAGGCTCTGAAGGAGGAGAAGCTCTGAGGAATTAATTTATTGGAAGAACAGTTCTTTATTCTTGCCAGTTCTGTCAATAGTTCCTTTTGTAAAGAACAAATATGTCAGGAGGAACATTATTGACCCAGACAAAGTGATGCCCTGTGTTTAAGAGAACAGAGGCAAGGTCACTGTTTTGAACTAAGTATAAAATAGATTATCTGTTCCCCCACCTCCTTCCTTTTTAATGCCTCTTTCCCCTCCTTGAGACCTTGTTTTGTGCCTGAGTCAGCGCCAGGCCCGGGTCAGCCCCAGCTGTCCCAGCTGCCGCAGTACCGCGGGGCTGGGCAGGCTCTGTCATTCTCCCGAAGCAAAACATTTCTATTTCTACTAATAGGGTGTTTTCCACATAGGAAAAAAATCCATGTGCTTGATTAATTCTGCTTCTGTGCCGCACACTTTGTCTTGCCATTGAGTTGCTTTGTGATCACCAGTTAGATGATGGAGAGATGCTCCCTGCAAAGCCGGAGCCTGCAGGCAGTGCCATAGCCTGGCTTTCCCACTCACACCTGTGGGCTAAATATGTGCAAGTACCCCTGAACCCCAGCAGCAGCTTCTGACTCCAAGGGAGCCAAATCAGGGGTGACATGAGGCCTGAAGGAGGATGCTGCAGGGGTCACCTGGAAGAAGGTGTTCTATATTATGTGGAAATAGTAGAGAGGCAAGACAGGGAGTGTCAGTGAGATGAGATGAAATGAAAGCCCGATACCTCTGGTCAAGGCAGAGTTAAAGTCTGGTGCACCACCAGTAACCCAGTGCTGTTTGCTGGGGCAAAGCTTTGATATAAAGTAGAATGAGCCTTGTCCAGATGAGTGGATGAACTGGTGCAGGCTGTATCCCGCAGAAAGAAGCTCTTTTCCAGCAGGGTGGTCTCCTTGGCTGCTCTGCAGTGCAGTCTCTCGGGGGCTGTCAGCAGCACTGTAAAGCAAAGAAGGATTTGCAATGTGCAGTTTGCTGTAGGATCATGCAGAAGTAGCACTAGAAATCAGACCTACAGAGTAAAACAAAGCAGTGGTGACTGCTGAGACAGAGAAATACGGAAAGCAAAAAAAAAAGGAGTTTAAGGCTGTTATTATGGACTTTTGTGCCCTGCATCCTGTAATTAGGCTCAGTAATTGCTGATTGTCCTCTGCTCATGCAGTAATACACTCCTGACCACCTCCACAGAGATCTTGGTGTGACAGGTAGGTTTGCCCCGATTTTGCATGTGCAACTCATAGATCTGGGCCATACACCCTGATTATTTCTCTTTTAATCTTTGCAAGAAGTGGGATGTCTAAGGCACCTGCAAAGACAACATGATAGGATTCTAAATTGTCCACCTCTGCAAGTAATAAACTAACATAACTTCAGAACAGGCATTACTGGCTATTGCAGAGCTCATGGGCAGATGTTTGTTCCCACTAGTGCAGAGGAACCACTGGACCCAACAGTTCCTTTCACCACAGCAGGTGTGCGTGTAAGCACTCAGTTCCAGCTTAGCTGAAAGGAATGGGTTGGCCCATGATGAAAACTATCATGCACAAGACTGGGATGAGTACTCCCTAACTCTTAAACACAGTGGGGGGCCCTGTATGGCTAATGATTTCTGAAAGGGTTCTCTTTCACTAGTCCTTGAGTGTCAGAAGTGGAATGAAAAACGTTTGACAGTAGAATCTTGTCAGAGAAAAAGCTCAGAGTGGGAAGGAAGGTTTCACCATTGCCTGTCCTGGTTGGCCAATATTGGAACACACAATTAGTAATTATTATTGTTACATAGGTTGGTTGATATTGGCTTAGTTTTTATAAATTAAAACATTCATTGTATTCCTTGCTTCTTTCAGTGCTGTCAGTACTACTTACTCATAGAGACAAATAAGTGTTTTCCAGAGAAATTTTGGAAATTTTGGTCATCTTCCATATTTAGGCCAAAAACTCCTAATGTATTTGCTTTGCAGTTCATTTGCAACTTAAAGCTTCTGCTTAGACCTTAAAGACAATGTCATGAGTTTTTTGGTAACAGTGAAGTTTGAAGAGATGGTACTTTCCCTCTGGGTCAGCTGGGACCCGAGCATGCTCTGTTCAGGTTAAGCATCATATTGAAGGTCTCTCCATGCTTAGCACATTTTTTAAGAAATATGGGCATGTGAGGTGTGGTGCTCAGACCTCACAGCTTCAGTGAGTTTGTTTTATTACTCAAAAAAAATGTCTCTGTCCTACCAGCTGGCTTTGTTACAAACTAGAGAGATGAAAACCTAGTGAGGAATGAATTATAAGAAGTCATAATTATTCTTCATGTTTGGAAAACAAGCCCCTATTACTGTTCATGCAGAGGTTTGGAATTGTTTGCATTGGTTCCAAAGCAGCATGGAACTCTTTTTTTCCTATGAGTGATGGAAAACAGTTTGCCTGATACATTACTGTGAAGTCAAGTGGGGAATTGGCCTTTCCCACGCCAGACCATATGTTCCTAACCTAAAAGCTGAAATTATTTCTGGATCTCTCTGTTCCAGGTGATTTGTAGTGCTAGGATTCATCTTTTTCATTTAGTGAAACATGCTGTTTGACTTTGCCTTGGTCAGTTATTACAGGCTAGTTTGCAATGTGGCAGCTCTCTGGAGACCCGGCTCGTAGCTACTCATTGGCCTAGAAGAAAGGATTTAATGATTTTCTACTTCCTCTGTGTTTGGTTTTAGGGTGTAGATATTTTATAAACGTGAGTCAAACTATTTACTGGTGACATTTTACGAATTTTCACTCTGTTTAATCTCTGAGTAATGTTTTTACGTTTGTATATGTTGTGGCCGTTGGCGTTCCGGACTAACATGTCTCAAGGATGTCTTAGAGTATTTTATCTTTAAATGGATTCTATCATTATTTTTTAATTTCTTTGTACAAAAATTGTGCCAGTCCCTAAAATAAGCCCTATCCTTCCCAGCTACCCACACCAGAGGTACAGAAGTACAGCAGGACGAGAAGAGGGCTCAGAGGTAGGGTGCTCCATGGGGCTCTGGGTGGGTGCCAGCCAACGAGCAAAGTGAATTGTGCAGCTTCTCTTTGGGTGCCAACAGAACCCAATTATGTGAGCAGATAGATCTCAGTGCTTTATAAAGCTGAGGAAGTGGCTTTATCCCTGCTGTACAGCTCTGTAAGCCAAGTCAGAGAAGTAAAGTAAAATGTCCAAACTCAGAGGTTGGGTCTGTAACTGTGGTGGAAATGGTACAGATTTATAGACCTCTTGCTGTAATCACAATTACCTGTGTTGAAAGAGGGAGTGTTCCCTTCCAGCACCTGGCTGTGTCACACGGAGAAAGGCGGATGCAGGAAAACCAGAATCTTGAAGAGCAACCTGGGATTCCTCTGAAACTTGTACAGATCTGGTCACACATCTCTGGAAATAGTGTCACAATGGGGAAAATCCCTGTAGTAAGCTCCAAAGCCTGTACCTTGAAATAAACCCAAATATGAACTGAGATTTAGAGCAGTGTTAATTTAACTTTTTCTTTAGAGCTGAGCTTTGGCATTAATTTTCTTTAACTTTCTTCACCTGGTAGTTTTGGCTATGGAAATTTTTGTTTGGAAGAATGACTTTTGTGATACCGTGTTCATATAGGAAATGTCAGTGATTCCAGCAGGGTTAGTAAAGGTTTCATGAATTTTTCCTTCTCAGCATATCACACAGTATAAAAGCAGCATTGATGTTCGTGTAAACATGTCTGAATTTTCTTTCAGATGATGTCAATCCTAATGATCACCATCATTTTTGAAGACTGCCAATGGTCTGTGTCAAGATCACTGCTTGGACTTATACTTCTTAATGCGAAAGTAAGTGTTTAACAAATTCCACCAGATTCACTCTTCATGTGGCAGAATAGTTAAAACATGGAAGAGAGCTGCCTGTTGCCCTTCAAATCACCCATCGCTTACCTTGGGACCCTTGCTCCATTATGCTCACATTAGGAGTGGAGAGTAGGTTTCAGCTCATGCACTGTGTAAATATCTTATAGATTAGTTTACACAGGTTGAGTGGCTTAATTTTGACGAAAAATCCTCTCAAACTTTTACCCCAACTTTTACACCCAAACTTGGATCATGCAAGTATACAATTAACCTTTTCCTAATGAATGTCTTCACGTTTCCAGAATCAAGCAGGCATGGAAGTTATGAAAGCTCATTGGGCTTTTAGATAGAAAGATGAAACAAGAATGCTGTGACAATCACAAGAAAAATTGTTTCCTAGAAAAACAGTTAACCAATTTCTTTCTCTGAAAGGTTTCCCAGGAAAAACCAGCTTTGGGGGGTATTATCTGAGCACAAGCGCTTAAGTGCTGGCATTGATTGCAATTTGGATTGTGTGCATCTGTGGCAGATTCTGAAAACCAGGAAATACTCTGCAATTTGCCCTTTCAATACAATCTGAAGCTATGAATTTGGATATACCCATCATGTTTCCCTGGTGACTTAATAGAGACAATATTGTCTGAAAAGGAAGCCATCTGAGTAAATGCACGCGTGTTGATCTAAATGTGTGCATTTTTGTGTGGTGAGCTGTCGTTTCTGAAGATATTGACCTGTTGACTGTGCCTTTCTGCAGAGCTGGCTCTAACTTTATTCTGAATTGCTTTATTTCCTGGGCAGTCACAAGCCTCAGTGTATTACTGCTTTGGAGAATGAATTGTCTATACAATAAGAGGGTGCTGGAAAAAAATCAGACACTAAGATTAGCAGCAACCGCATACATTAAAATTCACACTGAAATCCCAGCCATGGGAGGAAACTAATAGAAGAAGAAAATATATCAAGAAGAGAAGAGCTGTCTCATCATTCACCTGTGCTGAAGGATCCAATTTTAGCCATATCCAACAGCACTGTCATTCATCTTCTTGGTGTGTTATTGTGATTTAAATCCAAGCTCTATAAGAGAGAGCAGTTCTTTTAAAATGATTGAGAGGGAATAAGGGCAAATTCAGTGTTTAGGAAAACTTTATGGCATCACAATATTATACTTTACAGATGGAAGCAATATTTCCTACTTTGGAAGGAAAACTAATCATTTTCTATCTGCTCTGAGTCACTGCATCATTATAAAAGTGGGAAATAAGTAGTTTTGTGCATTCCCAATCTTGTTCAAGACGACACTTTTGTTTGTATAATGCTTCTGATTTATAGCATTTAAGGATTAGCCTGACTACATATTAATTATGTGGGTTTGATACTTCAATATAAGAAGAAATTAAATATTTCACTTGAAGATAAAACCATGGAGCTGTAAATCATAAGGAATAAATTTGTGACTGGCAGAATACTCTTTTTACTGAAATTAGACTAGTTCTAATGATTATGGGGTTTGCTTAGCAGACGTGGATATGTACAAGCACTTGTACTTACGAACAAGTCTTACATTTCTTTTGCAAGGGTGGAGAACAAGAAATAGGATTTACAATATTTGTATTGCCCCTATTGCATCAAGGTTATTTATTTCATGTTCAGAAAAAGTAGGACACATACTTATATATAGCTGTAAAAGTCATCTTTGCTTGGCTCATTTCAGTGCACTGCTGATTTATTTATTGGGAATGGGTTCCTTTATTTCAGGTAGGGTCTCTACAGTTCCTGAGATAGCAAGAACACAGTTACCATGTTTTACTGCTTGTTCTCTTCTCCTTTTGTTTTAATGAGATCTTCTTTGCCTATAACTCATTTCAAAGGGAATGTGTTGCTTTTACTTAGTGACTCAGAAAAACTGGCATTGATACATGCTTGCACCAGTAAGGTTAGTTAGGCCAAAATGGGAATTGTACCCAGGGTCCACCCTAACATAGCACTGAGTCTTTTGAGACAGCAGCAGCTCAGTATCACTGGGGTGGTTGCACGTGGCTCCTGACATTGTTTCCTTACTGAAGTGCAGCAGCAGATTTAATTTAAATGCTGGGGCAAGAGTTTGGCAGGAAAACCTGTATCCTGATAATGTCTCCCTCTTGCTGTTGTCCTTCAACCAAAGCACACAGGCATTCGCCTGCATGGGCAGAGGTGTGTTGTTTAAGGCCTTGAGCAGCCTAGTGTAGCAGAAGGTGTCCCTGCCCAACCCCAGAGGGGTTGGAACTAGATGATCAATGGTTCTGTGATTGCAGAGAGGCCTCAGAATCTTTAATGCTTCTTAACTGAAGGATGGTCAATTTAGATTATATATAAGGAAAACATTTTTTACACTGAGGGTGGTAAAACAATGACACAGGTTGCCCAGAGATGTTCCATCTGTGAAAACATTCAAGGTCAGGCTGGACAAGGCTTTGAGTAACCTGATCTAGTTGAAGATGTCCTTGCTCACTGGAGGGGGTTGAACTCAGTGACTTTTAAAGGTCCCTTCCAACCCAAACTCTCTCATAATTCTAAACCCCAGGGCTCAGAACAGCTCCATGGTGTTGATACATGGATGTCATGGGATGCTGTGTTCAGGAATGGTAGGCAGAGATGTTATTCCTTGCTGTTGCTTGAGGATGCTGTTGATGCTTTCTATTATAGGGTTGACTGAAGTTCCTGGAACAGACACTGGACAAGGTCTCAGGGTTGTGGTCTTCAGGTGGCCTGAACTTTGCATTTGTCACTGTGAGACAGGGCTTCTGTGTTAGGCACAGGTCCTATGCACCTGCTCCCAGAAGATGTTCAGTTTTGATTTAGGGCTCCTAAGTGGTTTAGGACCCAACTGTGTGATCAGCTCCTGCCTCTGCTTCCAGCACTGCTGCATTGGCAGCAAAGACAGTAACACAGAACAGGGTGCTTCTGGTTTGAGAGGAACTGTGCTGAGAGCACAGAATTTACCAAGGAAACATTAAAGCAAACACTTCCCATAATCCTGTAGAATTGTCATGGCTTATCCTTAGTGTTACAGTTTTACTACATTTTCTTTCATTATCCCACATTTTTGCATGTGTACAGAAGAGCTGTAATTTTGATGGTAATGGTGTGTGTTTATTTTGAGATTTGTTTAAGGTTTAAATAGGTTTACACCTGTTAAAGGTTTTTAAAAAAATCTGGCAAACAAATCTCAGACTTTCATGCTTTCTAACACTCTGTATGACACCCTTCAAGTTACATTAACTTCAAAAGTCTACTAAATTTTGCATACTAAAAACTGATTTTCAGCCTACCTTCAAAAAGCTCTCTTTTTATACACCTGGAATTTGTGGAATACGGGCAATATTCCTCTAGACTGCAATATCAGACTGCTCAGAAACCTTGCCAGGTATGTGGGCACAGGTTTATCAGAGTGATTCATTCTCCTCTGCATAATTGTAAGTGCTTATCCCAGGGATGTGCTTACGCCCAAGGCCATCAGGCTCTGACTGACACGGTCAATGTAATAAAGACTAAACGGGGTTATATGACTTGCTTGGCTGTAGTAGCAAGGTAGTGGAGCACTAGAGGTCCCCTCCTGTTCCGTGTTTCTAACATAAACCAACATTCTTCTAAGGTAATACAAAGTTCTGCTTTAAGTAGTCCATAGATCTGTCAGAATATAATGGGAATAGTACTACAGAAAGGACAGAGATGATGAAGCTTCTCGAGAGCACACAGCAAAGAGCCCAAATTTGTACCATTCTGAAAAGACCTGAAAAGTGCTCAAGGATATTCCTGCTACCTCTCTCTCTTGGCTTTCTGAGTTGGAACTGGTTAGGGGCCAATGCCCACTGCTGATCCCACTCCAGTCCTGCTGTACAGCTGGTGCTGGTGCAGGTCAGGGCTCAGTGCCTGGACCCCATCGGGGTCAGAGCCCTGCCTGCTGCTGGCCAGGCTCCTCACCCAGAGGGCAACGTGGACTCGCTCACAGCTTCACCAGGTGAGTAACTTCGGGGTTAAATTTCCAAACCTCATTTTTAATATTCTCTACTTTGCTACTGCAGTACTCCAGTGACCTTAGGGCCACCTTGCTGAGCACTCTGAGAGCAAACATGGAGTCCTGGGCCAGAGCTTCAGGAGCCTGATGGAAGGAGTTGAGCAAAATCTTTCTGCAAAGAACAGAGAAGGGTAAGTTCATAACACATATTCAAGCTGAAACAAATAAAAGACAAATGGAAACTTTACCTGGAAAAAATGGTAACATAGGAAGTATTCCAGGTCACCTGAAACTACAGTTCCTTTTCAAAGAAAAGATAATATCCTTTTGAAGAATTCATCCCCAAACTTAACAGAGCCCAATCATTTGGTAATTATGTGTCAGAAATGCATTTCTTAATTGAATCCCAAAGTCAAGCTTTGCCAGACTGCAGCTGCTGCACTTGGAACAAACTGCCTCATTTCAGCAGGTGAACCCCAGAGCTTCCCTTTTCCCACTGAAACCCCTCTGATAAAATCCTTGTTTCAGCCTCCAACACTGCCATTGCTCTGACAGAGCCTTTTCTTGCTGGGGTTGAGATCAAACAACTGCTTGGGAAGTGGCAGAATGAGAAGGGATCCGGGGGCCCACTTACACATTGTAGATAAATGAGGCAAGGACTATCTTTTTTTCTTAATATAAATCACAGATTCAGCTGATCTTGCCCTCATTTGAAAAACAGAATAGAAGCCTTCACAAAAGAAATGGCAAGTTTATCTGCACTTCATGATCACACTCACTTTTTTTTCCTAGCTAGCTGTATTTTCTCTTCCATGTGCATTATTCAACAAAAGCAGACCTTGAGAAAGAATAGAAAGACAGCCTGAGTCCAGACTGGAACTTCCTGGAAAACTTCAAACAAACTGGAAAGGGACTTGGAGAGAAGTGATGGCTAAAACCATTTAGTGATTTTATTTCTCTGATTTCTTCTCTGTTTGTTAGTGGGAAGATTATGTTGGATTTTTTTAAATATCAAATAGTTTTTCAGTAATTATTGTCTCCATAATTTCTTTCCTATTAAATTCTGGTGCTAAAGGTGTATGATCTGGCTGTGGATGATAGCCAGAGAAGGGGGAATTTGGAAGGAAACTCAGAGAAGCACAGAGATCACATTGAGGGCACTAATAAATCAGACAGACTTTGTGTAACTTGTACTACAGATTGGCAAAAGACCTGGGGGAAAGGCAGAGGTCCACTGGGAAGGAGGAGAAACCTGCTAAAACAAAGGAGAACTGAGCTGACAGTGGTGAGCTGTGTCATTTAGTCTCACCCTAAAGCTGGAAATGACCAGGAGATTAATTTGACTGAATGGTCCTTCAGGATTTCAATTTTAAAAAACTATTAAAAACTGAGTAAAATTCATTGTTATAACTTGATAGTTTCTTAGTTCAGTATCTATATTTATTGAAGGCAAGAAGAGAATGAGAGGACATGGCCTCAAGTTACACCAAAGGAGATTCAGACATTAGGACATTAAGAGAAAATTCTTCACAGAAAAGCTTGTCAAGCATTGGAACAAGCAGTCCAGGGTAGTGGTGGAGTCACCATCCCCCGAAGTGTTCAAAAGCTGTGTAGCTGTGGCACTTAAGGGCATGGTTTACTGATGAATATGATGCTGTTTTGTTGGATTTGGTGACCTTAAAGGGCTTTTCCAACCTTACCAATTCCATGATTCTACGAAGTCCTTAAGATAACATCGTTTTCTGAGGACATACTTCGATGTGTGTTTTCTCTGAGCTGCCTTATTCTGAGCAGTGCAGGCCTGCAGGACAGGACAGGGATCATGGATGATCCAGCCAAGGCTGGGGGGAGCTGGGTGGGGAATCAGATCTGCTGCCTGTGCTCACCCTGCTCAGGGCACAGACAGAGGCTGCCATGGCTCCAGCTGCCAGAAAATACTGGATTTGGCAAATGCTAGGCTCAAACAGCCCTGCATTTAAATGGCAGAGCTCTCGGAGAGCCCTTCAGAGAGCTCTCGGATAGACAGTGGGGTGGAAGGTGCCTGAGAGCTTTTGTGGAAATGCAGGTAGGGAGGGATGGTGTGAGGGGCAGAGGGATAACTGGACTGAAGAAGTAGCTCATCTGTCTCAGCTCCACCCACCTGGGTAACCTGGGGAGGTTACCCTGAGGTGACATGATGGCCCTCTGGTCTCAGCTCTGGGTTTGTAACCCCTCTCAGAGTTATTATTATCAGGCTCCTTTTAACTGCAATTGTTTAAAGTTGAGCAGAAATCAATTTCCATTAGTAAGGAAATAAACACCAATGCAAAAAATTATGAATAGAATAAAGAATAAAGTGATCATTGCATCCAGTACCTCCACACACAGCAAGCCCCAGCTCACCACGCTGCTGCCAGACATCCCCATGCAGTGGGGGCAGGCAGGATTATTGCCCCTGATCCTGCAAAGAGACCTTTGCTGAGATCCCATCAGTTTTGCAGGCACCTGTCCCCACAGTCCTGTGCAGGAAGGAGCCCTCAGGAGCCATTCTTGGGGAGACTTTATTAGCTTCGCTGTTGTGAGCCAGCAGAGTCTGGTGCAATCACAGCAAAGAGCATGGAGGCAACAGACAAAGAACATTTGAAAAACTCTAAATGCAGAGTGCAGATTTGTCTGGTACTTTAAATCATTTTTGTGTGGTTTTGGTATTGTTTTGGTGTTTATTTTTTTTTAATAGAATCACAGAATGGTTTGGGTTGGAAGGCACCTTAGAGATCACCTCATTCCAACCCCCTTGCCATGGGCAGGAGCACCTTCCACTAGACCAAACACGTAGATGGGATGTGATAAATGGCAATTAAACTGTTCATTTCAGGTGAGGAATAGACCCAGGGAGTAGTTCCTATTTGGGCTGCCATGCAGGCTGTGTGAGTTGTCCTTCAGCCTCAGATGTGATGTCACTGGACGGACTACACCTGCAAGCAGTAAAGTGT
Source organism: Corapipo altera (assembly GCF_003945725.1). Classification (NCBI taxonomy): domain Eukaryota; kingdom Metazoa; phylum Chordata; class Aves; order Passeriformes; family Pipridae; genus Corapipo; species Corapipo altera. The sequence goes on from NW_020884973.1 coordinate 703,251, forward strand.
TGGGGGGCACATTTGTGTGCTTGTTCTGTGCCAGATGAGTGGTGCTGCCACATTTCACCAAGCCAGGCTGAAGTCTGACACCTCTCCTGGGGGAAGAAGGTGGGTCTGGCCAGGGAGAGCCTGGCCTTGATGACCATCTGGACACGTCCCAAAGAGCCCTTTGCTGGAGGCTGGGGAGGAAGTTGTTGCAGTCGTTTCCCATCTGACTTCTAAATTGTGTCACAAGTCAGTAGGGTGAGTTTATAACACTGCCCATACTTATATTCTCCTTGTTATTTTATAGAACTGGTTTCTGAGGGCACCTAGTGATTCTGTTTGTGAGTATTCCTCCAGTTTTCTTTCAATTTAATATACATTATAGTTATCATTTTTACCAGTTCTTGCAGTGCATCTCTGACTCTCAGGTCTCCTTTAACCAAACGTTTGGGGTTTCTTTTTTTCCCAGGTTCACGTGTTGGTTGTGACCAAAGCTTTGCACAGAGAAAGGGCCTCTGATCCTGGGGGTCTGAATATGATGAGTTGACAGGGACTTCGGAAACAGAGCACGGGCTAATAAACCAACTCTGGAAGTTTTGAGACCCTGTTATGCTTTTGGAGAGATTTTTGACCCTTGTGAAAACTTTTTTTAAGATGACTTCTGCCTTTTTGTGTCTCTGGCCTAAATGAAAGGATTTATAATAGTGACAACAGTGAAAAACCAGCCTTAGTTTGAAGAGTGTTTTCAGCCTTTCTCATCAAAATTTATAATCTTGTTATTTTATCTTTATGAAACAGTGTAGAAACAATACTTAACCAAAGAACAAAATAAATATGCATTCTTTCTAAACTTGTATCAGTTAATGATTCTCAGTTCTGCATGTAATAGCAAGTAATACCTCATCAGGTAAAACCTCCAAGCTCACTCTTGAAGACATATTTGTTTGAAAATGAGATGAAAGCCAGTACAAGCTTTATATGACATCTTTTTGAAACAATAAAATTACTATTTTTTACAAAATGTTATATATTTCTTTTCAGCACAGATGGTTAATGACAATGTGGACAACAAAGTAAAAGACTAAAAATGAGCAGGAAAATTAATAATGTTACACAGAGTAAAATAAGAGTTGATGGAGTAAGTCTCAGTGAAGTACTGATGATATTTTAATTTCACAAGTACACATTTTCCAGGTCTTTGGAAACAGGGGGGTGGGGGGAAGCACAGAAGAAAACAAAGTTGTTAAAACACTTTAAAAAGAATGAAGTCTATCCACCACTACAAAAAAAAAGGAAAGCAGATAGTTACAGAGACCTATGGTGGGGAGCGTGGGATGTCCTGCTATGACAGGAGGGGCTGTGACAGATGAGGAGATGCAAAATGAATTGAAGGAAGATCTAACAAAAATTAGAACTGCTTAAGCAGTAAGTCAATTAATTTTCAATGTGGAAAAGCTATTATGTGCAATTACAAACTTGGATTGGGATTGGGTTGTGTTTTTTTGTTATTTACCTAAGAAAAAGAATTTCACGTGTTTTTCATGCTGGCTGATATTTGTGAATTTATTAATATTTCACCACTGTTTAGATAAGAATGGGAATTATTAATTGTGACCAACAGGGGGGAAAAGTTCATACCTGTATTTCTTACAGGAGTTTTTCCAGTTTTTTTCTTTGCAACTGTTACTCTTCTGCACATTTTAGTTTTAGGAACTACAGCTGCAAGGAGGGCATTTTGTTCAGCACTTTGCTGTTTGCATTTAAACTCAGCTCAAGAAAGTATTTCATGTGCAGCCAAAGCATCTGATTTCCAGGAGTACTGAGCCCCTGAGAAGTAATAAATGGAGGTCACTGGAGAGCTGTAGGTTTGGGGTGTTGATGCTGTGTGCCAAGACGTGTGATGTGTCACCACCTCCAACACCTGTGGGTTAGTACAGGTGACTTTCCATTTTGGTCCTGAAAGAAAAAAGACACCTATGCTGCTCATCTTGGTTTTAAAAGCTGCAGAACTGATCTCCCACAGCCTTGGGGAGGAGCCCTGGCAGTGCTGCCTCCTGTGACAGCTCTGGGGGGAAAGCCCTGCCGTGGCCTCACAGCTCCCTGCGTTGGCATTAAAGGCTCAGGTGAATGGCAGTGGGTTCTGTGCTTGCATTGTGTTTGTTACCTGGTGACACTCCATGGCCGTGTGCTCCCAAAACCAGCCCCTTTTCTGGGTAAACTGGCTGCTTTGCCAAGAGCTGAAGCTTAGCAGATGGAAAGGGAGAGGACAGTGCCCCAGAACTCATGCCCAAGCTTCAGGCTTTGCTCTAATACCCAGCTGCAGACTCCCCAGAGCACTCAGACGTGTCTCTGAAACACCCCTTCTGATGCATTCCCTGTTTACAGGTGAGGCTCCAAACAGCATCTTCTAAACTGGGCAAACTGGAGATGCATATTTAAAGAGCGTTTTCACCTTGGTTAACAATTGACAACAGGAACATATTTAGAGTAGCTGGTTGTATAAGTACACTTGCTTTTAGGTTAGGAAAGGGAGAGCAGAGCAAATAGAGAGGTTTATGGCTCCAGGCTCTTTGTTAAGAGTTTACTCTCAGCTTTTTTAAGGGGCCCGGTCGCAGTGGGGACAGCCCAGGTTTTCCCCCATGTTTACAAAGCATGTGCAATGCCTTACACGTTTTTTGAAAAGACATAATTACCTTAAGGGCTTTGGAATTTTTTTCTCCTTTAAAAAAAGTGGAAGCAATGGAATGGGAAATGTCAAAGGGAGATACTGCTCAGAGCCAAAGCAATTTCTTTGCAAGGAACCAACGTGAGAATGCAAATGGCTAGGGACTGTAAAATAGGGCTGATTCTCCAAGCCCAAGTGCATTTTATATCCTCAGAGTGAAAAGCACCAACTGCTGAGGCTGAGGTGAGTGTCTGTCCCTCTGTGAGCAAGAGCAAACCACTCCAGAGCTTCCCATGGGCCGGGCAAGCCAGGGCAGCATTGGGACAAGCACTGTTTGAATGCCATGGTCTGCTTGCAAAAGGAGGCTCTGAAGAACTCAGCTCCAGAATATGCACACCTTAGAGAGTAATTTCTTAGTCTTGTTAATGTTTTATTGCACAATGTGTTTGCAATGACAGCAAACCTTTCAAACTGCAGTGGGGTAACACGCTTCCTCGCCATATTAAAAAATAATGTTAGTGTAGATTTTATGTACCAGGGTGTAGACTGCTGCTAAGAGGCTGCTTTGACAACATTCTTTTTGAGGTTTACAGAAAGCATAATAAAATATGTAAGTTACATTTCTACAAACAAAAACTATAACATAAGTTATTTATAAGCATGAGATACAAATGGTATCATGATAAATAAACCCTAATGGATACCTGTGGCATCCATCCTAATGTAATTTGCCCAGCGAAAGTCATATTTAGTAGAAAAACCTGGCAGCAGCTGTGTGTTGATATATAAAATAAGAATGAAAGAGGGAAGGAAGCAGTGCTGAAACCCCGGCTGCTTCCCCGGGCGTATCCACAACCTGCTGTACCTCCCTGCCTTCTCCTTCACCTGGGGCTGGCACTGCTGCTCGGGGAGACCAGATGTCTCTGCATCTTTCAGGACTTGTCCACAGTACCAGGATGTTCCCTGTCAGCTTCACTACAGCCTGATTTTATCAGAGGTGGCAGAAAGAAATTGAGCCCCGTCTGCCCATCATCCTCTGTGCTCCCTTCCCTTACAGTGGTGGCTCTTTCCCCAGCACCTCCCTTGTACCCTTCCCACCTCATGTAGCCTCAGCCATTTGTGGAATGATTAATGGATTCTGAACTAAAATAAAATTTTGGATTTTTTGATATAACAGTTAAGGTTACCTACCCCACAAAGATGAGTTTTGGAACAGGAATTGGAACTACTGAGGCACGTTCATCTGTCAGAGATCACAGCCCTCAAGAGCATTGGCTCTGAGAGTGGGGTTTAACTGCTTCCACCTGCTAGGACACCAAGGACAGAGAGTTTTATCAGTGTCCATGTGTCCGGCCTGTCAGGTTGAGCTCATGGGGCAGGTGTCCCATCTCCTTCAGGTCAGGGTATAGGGAGTGTCCCTTGTTCTGCTGGAGAAAGGGCTGCTGAAGGCAAAGCTCTGCTACCCCATCCTCCCCTCTGCCTGCGTGGGATGAGGCTCTCCCAAGCTAGAGGCAGGAGGGGCACAGCCCTCCAAGCCCAAAGGAAGGGGCAGAGGGGAATGACTTTTAGCTCCACAGCACCAGAGCATTTCCCACCAAAAAAGCGCAGCTGACTTAACCCTTCTGGGCTGATGAAACGGTGGATCTGCTCTGCTGAGCACCAGGAGCTGAGTGCCTGCCCATGGTGCTGCACCTGGGGTCCAGCTCCATCGCTGGGATGGAGCAGTCACGCCACTGCTCTGTCCTGGGGTCTGTTGGCCACGGTGGTCCCCACCCAGGGGGGCTCAGCCCTGGCGAGGAGGACCAACAGGGTTTCCCAGAGCCCTGCAGAAGGTATGACGGTCAGGACTGCATCCCCTTCCAGTGCACACACGTCAGTCCTTGCCACTGTGTGTCCCTGGCTGGGCACAGCTGGGGATGGGCAGAGCTCAGGCAGCATCTCACTGCATGTTTTTGCTGTCCCCCTCTTCCTTCCCCTTCCCATGCCAGGACACAGAGTACCCATGTCCCTCTCCAGCCTGAACACCAGCGTCACCCGCCAGCTCCACAACAATGCTTCTTCCAGGGCTACAGCTGAAAAGCAACTTGTGTCCTCTGTTGTGCTGACTTCCACACGAATTGTATGTAATCACTCAAAACCATGCTGGGTTCATGCAGGAATAAACATTCAGAAAGGCTGTGGAGCACAGGATCAGCCTTGCCCACCCCGAGACCTGCTGCCAAAGACAGGAGCTACAGCAGGAACATCACAGTGTCTGCTGCTGCTTTCTTGCGCAGTAAGATATTGCTGTTCTCTGTCACACTCTAGTTAAAAACAAAACTGAAAGCAATGAGTGATGCCCTTGTGGGGTGGCACATTCCCAAAGCTGTTGGTGCCTCCTGCACGATCAAGGAGTCAGACCAGCTCACAACTCTGAATTCTTGCGTGTTTAGGAAGGGTCTGTGGACAACAGAGGAGTTTGGTACCTGAGAGTTGACATGGCCTTGAGGAGGCAGTGTGACAGCTAGTGGGGCAGCATGAAGATGCTTCTGAAGACCTGACCTGTAGGTTAGATGCTGGTCACACCCCTTTTTCTCCAAGTAATTGCCTTCCAGCTGTTAGGCAGTACCTTGTGTACCACTGCCAGTCCCAGGCCCAGATGGAAAGAGCCATTGCAGGAACTGGAGCTTCTAGACCTTGGACATGCAGGACAGTGTGCTGGGGATGTGGCCCAGGACATCACAGCCTCAGTGCTGAGGAAAGGACGATGCAAGAGGAGCTGGAAATGCAGAAGTGCAGCTAATTGGATGTACTGGGACAGCTCTCTGGAGCACTGGGAGTCAGTCTCGGCTGGACTAAAGCCCCAGCGCAGCCGTTCAGCAGCAGTGGAATGTGCTCAGCCATTTCAGGTGTGATCCAGCCTCTTCACTGGGCTCACTGAAGCCCCTGAGCCTGTATTTCCACAGCATTGTTGCAGGCACATTTGATGCTGCCACTCTCCCAGGATGAGCCCAATGGGCATCGCAGGCCTGGGCACCACCACGACCACTCAGCTGTGCCAACTTGCACCTCTAACCCCTACAGCTGCACCACAAACACAGGGATTGCAGGCTGTAGGGCTGTTCAAAGCATGTGCACTGGACAGGCTCCAGGCTTTGTGGTGTTGTTTCCTCTTGAGCCAAGCACAGCCTCACAGCCCGTGCACAAGCAGCCGTGGTGGGTGGGCACAGAGGGTGATTAGCAGTGTCTATCACGTGTTTTTATTATCCCATCCTACAGGAAGCACTTTAAAAGGCAAACAGTGGCATTGAGCACTGCCAGGTACATTGAGGAATTCTGCAAGGATACGGGTCCTTTGAGGACATGGTCCTACAAGGATGCCCTCCCTACAGGGTCCTCCGTGTTTTGAGCCCAAAGACATTCCTGGGGCTGAGGAGTGTGTGTGGGCACCACAACCAAACATGGTGGCTGTGGCAGGCTGCAGCACATCCCCCTCCATATCCCCTCCATGGCAGTCAGGCCTGGGAGAAAATCTGGGTTTCAGGGATGAGTGAGACAGATGCTGCACCTCTGTCCCCAGTGACTCCCAGTGACAAACTGGAGGGGAAACGCTTCTGCCCACTGGTGCCAGGGAGGTGGTCAGTCCTCTTACACAGCACTGGTTACTTTTTTTTCCCCTGCTTAACTATGTCCCCCCATGCCTTTACAGGTGGCTGGAGCAGTGCTCTCTGGCCCCGTTCAGCCTCAGTGACTCAGCCATGCTCCCTGACAGGCCAAAGGAACCGTGCCCCAGCCTGGCAGTGGAGCTGCACGGAGCTTCTCTCTGCCAGCACCACGGGCTCAGCACCACATCTCAGTTAATGTTTGTACAATATGCAGAGTTTTAAAGGACTGACAATGCCCCCTCTCGCTCCACAGCAGCCTTCCCACACATTCCCAGAACCCTCCCTTCCCAGCCTCCTCCTGCCTGCACGGCTCACCCCCTCCCAACCAGGCACCATCCCGTGAGTGCTGCAGCTGCCCAGCCCCCTGTGCTGGGCCAGAGGCACCCGCAGCCGGTGCTCAGGTGGCACTCACAGGCTGGTTTCCTGGCATGCTGTGCCACACTGTGCCACGCAAAGGCCATGCTGTGCTGTGCCATTCCGTGCCACTCCATACAAAGGTAATGCCATGTCATGCCGTGCCATGCCGAGGCCAGGCTATGCTATGCCACACTTTGCTATGCATGTCTGGGGCCTGGCCAGAGCCCGGCGGAGTATGGGGTTCCTTACACTCAGCTGCACCCCTGCGATGGGGAGCTGCACCTGCCCGGGCGTTCTGCTGCCGCCCCGGGCCCGGCCAGGCCAGCCCTTAATTAATTGGGTCCGGCTCCCCGATGGCACAGCGTGGCCGAGGTTTGGGCGGGCACGCCCATCTCCACTCCACAGTCACCCCGCGGGCCCCTGGCCCTGCTGGGGTCGCAGCACCGCGCCGTGCCAGGAGGACCTGGGGACCCGGCTCCGGCCCGGGTCGCGCCGTCGGGTCCGCAGATCTGCTGGCTCCGGGTGGGGGCCGGGAGGGAGAGAGCGGAGCCCGGCAAAGAGCCAGGGACCGCGGCATTTGGCAAAGCGGAAGCGGATTTTGGGTAGAAAGCGGTGCCGTGCGGGGCTCTGTGCGGGGCTCTGTGCGGGGCTTTGCACGCCCCCAGCCCGCGGAGGGGCGAGGAAGACGAAGCGGCTGCGGGAGAGCTGCATTTAAGGATACCATACGTCCGGGGTTATTAATTATAAAACATAATTAAAGTAAAACTGCAGAACGTCAACATATTAAATTTAAAAGCTAATATTAAAATAGCGTTAATATTTAATAAGGTAGCTGAGCGTTACAGAGCTGTACGCTGATACTCTATATTTAACTGTGTAAAACCAGGAGAGTTTTCCCAAAGAAAAATGTATTGTTTAGCTGATTATCAAAGACTCTGTGATATATTATCCATTTCACAAAAATAATATAGATATCTTTTTAAATATAGTAATAAAAACATACTAGCGCCTTTTAAATATACTATTACTTACCACCCCTTTTCATATTGTACTATCACAGACACTTTGGAATTGGTTTAAAAGCACATCATTCATTATTCAAAGCTCATCTTTGCATATTATTCCAGCTCAAGTCTGCCAGGCTCCCTGTGAAATCGTTCACAAAATTGATAACAGCAGACACACACGCAATAAAAAGATCGCCTTGGGCAGCCCGAGCTCCCATTATGCAGATCGAGCTGCAATTTTCTCTAACAAAGCCTGCCCTGATCCAGGACTGGGTGGCACTTTATTTTTTTCTTTATTTATTTAGCCTCCACGGATTGCCTTTTTTTTTTTTTTTTTTTTTTTTTTACCTTTTCCTCCGCTCCTTTTCCCCTCTGCCCCCTCCCGCCACCTCCCGCTCGCCCCGCCGGGCTGTCCGGAGCGGGGCCCCGAGGGCCGGGCGCCCGCGGCAGCTCCGTTGGGGCTGTGCGGCCCCGCACCAGCTTGCGGGATCGCCTCAATCCGATTAGCTCCGCTCCGGGGAGCGGCGGCTCCGCTCGCAGCGAGCGGGGACAATCCGATTAGGCTGCCCGGGGCCGGGGGTGGCAGCGGGCCGTTCCCCCGGGGGGCTGGGCGTTTAATAGCCGTGTTAATGACCGTCGGGCAGGGCGGGGCTCGTGTCCCTCGATGTCGGGAGCCGGGGAAGGCTCCTCGACGGCCTCGGGCAGGGACGAGCCTCCGCCACTCCCCGGGAAACTGCCGCGGCAGTTCCGCTGCGGCCGCCGGGCCCCGTCGGGGGCGGTGCCGGGCCGGACCCCGAGCCCTGTGCGGGGCAGGGGAGGCAGGGGGCGCACGGAAAAGGCACCCCCGACCCGCTTCTGCCGCGGGGGAAGAGCCGCGGGGAGCGCGGCCCGCAAGTGCCACCGGCCGCGGGCGGGCTCCAAGCAGTGCCCGGCAGGTCGGTCCCGCTCGCTGCCGCTGAAACGATTCGGAGCGTTGCGGTAATTGAATCCTAAGGTTTAAAAACTAATCAAGTCCTTCCTGTCACCGCTCCGGCATCCCGGGCTCGCTCTGCCAGGTGCTGATCAAATGCCATTACATTCTATTAACAGGGAAATTCTATTCCCTGTTTTCATTTCCCTTTATAAGAGGGAACTAAGTAAATGCACTGAGCGTTATTTAATTGTTAACGCCTTGAGTCCCGTCCGGCCGTCAGGGACCGGCTGCAAACGCGCTCGGCGGCCGCGCCGGGCTCCACAAATTAAGCCTAAACGGAATCTACCCCTGCAAGGCTCCTGGCGACACCCGGCTGGGCCCCAGGCACCGCCTCGTCCCGCCGCTCCGCGCTGCCGTTGGGGCGGGCGCCTGGCGTGGCCTGGCGGGCCTGGGCAGCCTCCGGGGGCCGGGACCGAGTCCTGCTGCGCAGGGTCGCCTCGGGCGGGCAGCGCGGAGCGGACCGTCGGAGGGTCGCGGCTCCATCAGGCCGGGGTGAGCCGGGCCCGTCGGGCGGTGCGGAGCCGTCGGGCGGGGCGGGGCCGTGGTCAGTGCTGTGCGGGGCTCTGCGCACTGCGGGGCCGTGGTCGGTGCGGGGCCGTGGTCAGCGCGGGGCGGTGCGCGGTTCAGGGCCGGACCGGGGCCACGGGCGGTGCGGTGCGGAGCCACGGGCGGTGCGGGCCCACCGGGCGGTGCGGGGCGGTGGCGATGCGCCCCCGACGTGCGGCCCGTCCCGTCCCCCCCCGCGCGGGGCCATTGTCCGCGCGCGCTGTGATGTC